>NC_090440.1:1231215078-1231515078 GCF_031143425.1 Pleurodeles waltl
CATGAATCTGGGATTTTGACAAAGGTAGAAGCATTTAAAACATTAGTAATAAGAGGGGCCCACAGCTAGATTTTGGCCTTGCATAAGTCAATGGGCATCCAGTCCGGACCAAGGACTTAATGGCTGGACTGTCTATGATAGAACCAATAACTTCTATGTTCTCAAAACAGATTTCCAGATGAAACTGAGAGAGCTCCTCCATAGGCTCAGCCACAGGGCCAGATGCTGATGAGTATGGCCCTCATTATGAACACGGCCGTCGAAACCACTGTGTTCATGCTGGCGGTCAAAACACTGACCTCCAGCGTCCCCAGATCCCCGCCGGCCATATAATGTACATTCTTGTGGGCCGGTGGGAGGAAACATTGTTTCCGCCCACAGGAATGCCTGGCCAGGACATTGACGGGGGCTGCACCCGTCGCGCAGATCACTGCCCGTGAATCGGTCAGTGGCCTGCGCGATGGGGCACTGCACAGGGGCCCTTGCACAAGTGCATGGGCAATGCAGGGGCGCCCCCTCCGCCAGCCTTTCCCTGGCGGGTTTCCCTGCCAGTGAAAGGCTGGAGGATTATGGATCATTATGGATCATTATCCAAGGGGTAGCACCGCTGCCCTGTTGGATAATGATTCCGACCACCGCCAGGCTGCCTGACGGAGGCAGCCTGGTGGTGAGTGAGGGCTGCCGATGGCGGCCCTCATGGTGTTGTTTATGTGGCGGTGTGGCCCGCAATGCCGGCTGGTGGGTTTTCCTGCCACCGCCGGCATGGCGGCCCATACCGCCAAGTACATAATGACCACCTATATCTCTTTAAAATGAGTCATCCATTTTTTGGGAATATTATTAGACTCCAACCCATGGGATGAATGTAAGGTCTGCATACCATTAACAATTTCCCTGAACCTGTTTGTCACGCTATCTCTACATGTGGAAACTAGAAGTTCCATGTTTCCTCCTTTAGTTCTATTTCCCTTTTCTTAATGGCTTTCCTGGTAAGCTAGTTTTTGAACCTTGATTTTTTGCTGATCTTGGGGCCTAACATTCAAAAGTTCATGAAGACTCTATCCCCCCTGTTAAACCAACCAATTTTACATGGACCTCTCAATCCAGAGAGATTTACCATAATTGATCTAGCAGAACTACTAATGCTTGGGAAAGCCTCTAAATAATTATATCCCAGGTAATCACTTGTTAAGAGTCTAGCAACTATTACAACCAGATTTCCTGCTATTAATAAGTGTGTCAGTGTTGAAAAGTGGTTTATTAGCAGGGGTTGGTAGGTGCCCACCACTAGTAATAAGGCCACAATCACAATATAAGTTTCAGTCAGGGTCCCAGTAAATTAATCCTTGGCTCAACCCTCACAATAAAAATCCAACACCAATTTATAAAAATAAGAAATATTTTTAGGAGTAAAATTACACCAAAATCACAAACATCCAATGTAAAGAACCAGCGATATGAATTTTTAAGGATTAACAGTAAAACTAGCGCTTAGAAGGCAATAAAGCTCATAGGGTTAAAACAGGTCGCACTGGATTGAGACAAAGTCAAGAGTTCCGTCTGCCTGCGATGTAACAGTTTTACACCCACTTCCAGAACATCAATCCAAGGTGCCAGACTCTCTAAGTTGCTCCTTTGAAATCCTTAAAAGGCCATTGAACACTGTTCATCTTGGCTTTTCTGACAGGAGTTAATGCAGGTGACTCTTGGTAGCTTCTTTATACCTTTCGCTTACAGGACGTCCTGAATCATTTAGAAGCCAGGCTAAGTCAGTTTTGTGAAGTGCAGAGTGTGTAGCAGGTGCAGTCCTTGTGAGTGCAGTCCTTCTTGGTGCAGATCAGGGGTTCGGCAGGCCAGTCCTTCTTCTTTTTGTTTCCATTTGGTGATCTTTGCGTATCCACAACACCAATACAATGGTCTAAAAGGTCTGAGATGGGCCTTGGGATGTTGGTACTACGTTTCCCAGAATGCACCTGGATAATTCCTTCAAAATCCGCTGGAGGCTACCAACTGGAGTCTTCTTGATGGAGATAGTACAGGTGAAGCTGTGGTAACCTGTTGTTTTCAGAGGGTCCACTCTTTCACTTCTTGAAGTCGGGAAAAGACCTTAGAGCTGTAGTTCCTCTGTGTGCAGCAGGTAAAGTCATGCAAAGTGCAGTCCTTTGAGGTGCAGAGCAGGGTTCCAGCATGGTAGTCCTTCTTGTCCTTGTAGTTTGAGGTAGTGATCTGAGTTGCTGGGCAACACTCCGACCTTCATCCAGTGTCCCTGGGCTGGCAAGCAGGGGGTAGCCCTGACCAATGGGGTTTAGGGTACCACCCTCTGAGGTGACCACTTCCTGGGAAGTGTGGCAAAATTCAATCCCAGGAAGCACTATTCTTCCAAAATCTAAATGGCGAAAATCTCTGCTTGAGGTTGGGACCTGATAAGCCATCCAGCTGGTGTGGCCTAATCCTCCTAACACTCACCCAACATCTCTGCTGCAAAACTTACTACTGAGGCTCCCAGCTGGACCAGGTGGCAGGATGTGGGGGTGAGTCCTGTCCTAACTGTCATCCCCTCTTTCTGCCAGGCATGTTCCTGCTTTTTGCTCTGCAGCTTCCAGACCTCCGTCCACCAGATGGCCCATTGTCTCAATCAATGCAGGGTACTTCAAACCTCTTGAAAGCAGCTTGGCTCAGCCTGGCAGAGGCTGGCCAGTCAGAGAAGGGCTGTTGGAAGGCTTGTTTTTGGCTTACAGAAAAGAAAGGTCTATACCTTATTATCTGTTAGTTATCATAAATCTAAATGTGGCAAGTTGCTGGATTTATTTTAACTATCATTTTGTGTCCAAGAAGGACATTTTTAGTTCCTTCCGATCAATAGTTATACTTTAATAAAGGATTCCCATGTTAGCCTATGTAACTAATGTACTACAATAGGGAAAATGAAATCAGCAGTTTTTCTTTCACCCGGGCATAGAAAACATATTTTATTATGTCCCTTCTTATAGCAACAGGACACCCTACCCCTGGGGCACTAAGGGGATACTTGAGGGGTGACGTGTAAAAATAAGATAGTCTGAGACTTTGTAAGTACTGTTTATTCCAAAGTCGAATTTGCATATACATTTAATGTAAACGCATCTTTCAGTCCAGAGCTGTCTTTTAAATTAACAGCAGACACCACAGTAGTGCACACTTAAGTGCATTAAATCTGCTGGCCCTTTAAACCTACATGCCCTACCATATACTGGGGACTTTCAGGTAAGGTGTCAGAGCCAATTATAATGATGCCTAATTTGCATATACCTTTTAGACCTAGAAATGGCCCTGGGTCTGGTTAGCAATGCCCAGTGCTCAGTCAGAGTCAGAAACCACCAGCATCAGTCAAAACATGGAGGTAATCAGGGCAAGAAGGATGACTTTCTAATAGGGTGGTGATATCAAGTGTCCTACACTTTAACCTTAAACCCTTATCCTTTTGGGAAAGGCCAATAATCCCAGGGTAACAGGAGGGCAAAGACAAACAGGTAAGTTAAGAGAAAATCCTACAGGGTTATGATAACTGTAGATTTATATAACCACCCCATGAGTGTGCAAAAGATTCCAGGTTCCTAAAAATAAGAATATAATCAAATGTGGAATCATAGCCCCAGCTAACAAATGTAGTGGGCTGTTTAAGATGGCCCACGCTATTTCTATCACACTCGAAAGACCAGAGTTGCACAGGGCCTTATAGAGCTTCCAGCCCCGCTAGGCAGTTGATGTACAATGAGTGGGCTGTGCATACAGAAACAAGGGATCACAGTAGTAATGCTGCCTTATTCTGCCATTGGAGTCCCTTTCAAGTACAGCATTAAAATCATGACAAATGGTCAATGATTTAGCATTCATGATTGACATCACCTGAAAAAGCATCCTTATATGACATCCCCGTTCATATACTGAATTATAAAAATTGATTAAGAAAAAAATAAACATATTTTGAAGCACAACCCACAGCCTGGATCCCACTGTGGCCTGAAGCTATCGGGGCAATTTTTATCAGCATCGAGGTTAGTACAAAAATGGCCAAACCCCTCTGCCCCCCACACTCTCTGGCCCAAAGAGGCCACGTCAGGTATGGTGAAGTCATAGCCATTTCATATGATCTCAATAGTTTCTTGCAGCACAACTATATCAAACTACAAAATAAAATCAGAGCACTTGGGAACCTGCTGATTTCCTCTAACACCTGCTGTATTCCAACTGACCATTTTAACTAGTAAGTCTTGTTCCCTGGCACGTTCTCCAGTAAGAGCACTAACTGCTTGCATGCAGACAATCTCCGTAAATACAGATGGGCCTCTGGGTGTCAGTCAATGTTGGCCAAGTCTGACAAGGGAGAAAATCTGTTTGAGATAGGCACAGTAGATCTAGCTAGTTCATCTGCCCTGAGTGTTGGGTTCCAGTGCTTAGCTTCCTTCCTTGTTTGCAAGTGTTTATAAAAATAGCCTGAGAGTACAATGCTCATATGAGCATCCCACAAATAATGCCTGTGGTGCCGCATTGACTACGGCAATGAGCCAGCGCTAAGTTATTGCAATTAATCACAATACTATCCCTCTCAATGGATTGTTCACAGGACCAACCCTCATCACAAACAAAATATCACTGTATTCATTGATGTTAAAATCTGAGTTTCTGGTCAACCAGGTGCCTACTTTGGTTTTAAGAGGAAAAGTGGATTCTTCCCTAGAGGAGTTTAAGGGGGTCCGCCTGGCGGGAACCGCCATTTGACCGCTCCGCGGTCAAAAGACCGCTGGCGGCCTTCCGACCTTCCCACTGGGCCAGCGGGCGCTAACAATGTTAGCGCCCGCCGGCCCAGCGGGAAGGGGGCCTGCAACATTGAAGCCGGCTCCGAATGGAGCCGGCGGTGTTGCAGGTGTGTGACGGGTGCAGTTGCTAGGCAGACAGTGAAAAGCAGGCTGGGGCCCTGTTAGGGGGCCCCTGCACTTCCCATGCCAGTGGCATGGGCAGTGCACGGGCCCTGTTAGGGGGCCCCAGGACAACCGTTCCCGCCAGCCTCTTCCTGGCGGTGTAAACCGCCAGAAACAGGCTGGCGGGAAGGGGGTCAGAATCCCCGGGGTAGCGCTGCTTGCAGCGCTGCCCTGGCGGATTGGCCCAGCCCGGAGAAATCCGGCGGGAAACCGCCGGACCCGGTTTTCTGACCGCGGCGGTCAGAATGGGCAGGGAAGCACCGCCAGCCTGTTGGCAGTGCTTCCTCCATTCGCGGCCCTGGCGGTCTTTGACCGCCAGGGTCGGAATGACCCCCTAAATATGGAACACTGATTATGATGGCTACATGTGGAACAATGTGGTGGGGAGATTTAAACATGACTGAATGGGGAGAGGCTGAACCTGAGAGTCGATACTCTGGACTGGTAAACATTTGGGACCATGGGACTCATTTGTGAGCATCTACCTTCCTCCCAGGCCACTAAGTCTTCCTCAGCTGGTGAGGAGAAGGGCTGAACAATAATAGCAATATCCCTATGGGGTGGATGTGAACCTCAGGTAGGAACAGTAGTTGGGGACAAAACTTTCTGTGCTAAAAAAGGTTGGTTAGATGGTTAGACAAGTGCCAGATGGGCTAAAGGATTTTCATGGGACTTAGATAATTGCATAACTGCATCTTCAACATAGTAACTTATGCAACCACAGTGGAATTGAATTTCTTAAGAACACATTTGTAGTCAAAATTGAAGACATCACCATTTACAGATGATAAAGGCAAGCTGGGTTGTAAAGAGGTGGACACAATGATCCAGCCGGTGTTCCTTAGAGCTCTGGATACTCTGAATGTACCCACTTTCTTAGTTGTATGCTTTCCTAAGGCCAAGCCCCGCAATCATTTTGATTGATGAAACCACAGTTATTAAGGAGACTGGATGAGGGTGAAAGGGCTTGCATTTCAGGCACGTTGGATTGTGGGCAACTTAATACAGTAGAGTTCTCATTTCCCTCGTGTGGATAATGTTCCGACTAACCTCTTAGAGAACAGCTAGGTCCCTCACTGATGTCTAGAGATAAATGTCTCTCCACAAGGTCAATTTCCAACAGCCAAGGCCAAGAATAAGTCAAGCGTAGTGCCTCCAGATTGTTTTGTAATGGCATTGGCTCTGTCCCCAGGTATCTTGCATTTACCCATATTTCCTCTAATAGTCCCACCCCAACAGAGAGTTTTCTCCCAAAGTGTATCCTGTGCTGCAGCTTCACAGTAGCACTTTATAGAGCTAAGTCACACAGCCCTTAGACCCTAGGCCGGGCATGGGTTTCTGAGGGATATGATCCCACCCCAGCAGTGGGATTTTTCCCAATGTGCGTTCCTTTTACTGTAGAGTATATTGCAGGTGCAAGAATTGGGCAGTGGATTGCCTTTCATGAATAATTCCTTCATCTCCTATGGAGGAAGATAAGAGAAAAGATGATGTCTGAGTTGAGGAAAGTGTATGTGTTATTAGTCGAGGGGCCATTCTAAAAGAGGAATGGAGAAAGAAGATAGAGCTGGATGAGTGCCTTTCTAGGAATCACAAGTACATCAATGACAGTCGGCCAAAGAAAAAGGATGTTGAAAGGGATTTGAGCCCCTTGATGAATGTGAGGGAAGGCATGTCTGAAAGTGAATATCTGGTGTTCATCAGTACCAAGTTGGTTTCTCCAAGTAGGGTAAAAGAAATAACCCAAAAAGAGCACTTTAGTGATGTAAAACAACAAAGAAAACACAAAAAATAATTTTTGGTGGCCAGGTCTAAACCTTGAGGTTGAGTGCTGCATCTGAACTTGTGTTAAGTGACAACTTGTGTAGGACCAGTTCCACCCATGAAGTGTAGAGAATTTCCTAATGGTCCATGGAAAGAAGTAGCAGTTGATATTGTTGGGGTCTTGAAAGATGAGGGGTCCACTCCATTTTTACTGACTGCCATGGATTTGTTTGTTAGATGGTGTAGAGTGACCTCTGTGGGGGACATCACCTGAGGAGCAGTGATCCAAAAGAAAGTTGTTTTTAGGTATGAGGATTTTCCTAAGTTATCTTAAAATGAGGTTCAGTTTTGTTCATATGAGGTCGAGGAATTCCTGATGAACTGTGCAATTAGCCACAAAAATGTTCTTTGTATCCTCTGTAACCTCACATGACTAGACTACTATGAATAAATTGTTTCAGCATTTTAAACTACATTCAAACTTCACTCCTAGGTGAATGAAATAGAGCGAAGGTTGGGTGAATGTGTCCGGGACTGATGGATGGTGGGAGATGGAGATGAAGGAAATGGCTACAATAAAATCAAATTTTGATAATAGAAAAAGGGTGAAGAATTTTGATGTGGGAGATGGCAATCTGTTTACCATCAGAACACTTGTTAGAGCAATAGGTGGTTTAAATACTGAACCAACAGAGGTGGTCAAGTTATACAACACAGCAGTCAAAACCAAAGAAGGTATGTAGGAAAGAATCCTAAGAAACGGATTACTGGTTATAGTTTGGTTCATGATGCAGAAGAAGCCTCTTCTGTGGGTAACAGTAGAGGTGGCTTGCATATCAAGGAAAGGAGGAGTTGAAGGATGTCCTACCACCTGAAAGAGTACATGCCTAAATGATGGGATAATGTGGTTTAGGAGTGGGGGTTGGGATTTTTTATGGGCATTGTTTATGTGAAGTAGATTGATGGGGTACATCCCTCAAAACCATTGTTTTTTATCGTCTTCCCTCCTGTGGGTGAAGTTTGGATGCTTCTGTGATATAGGGATCCTGTGTATTTTTGGTATGGTGACAATGTTTTATTTGAAGGGAAGATGTGTGGTGTCTAGTCTTCCCCATCCACCCATTCAATGATGCTACTTGTTCTAAAATCACTGATATGTACTAGGGTGATGAATTTTGATGGTTACAGTCACAGTCTGAACTTTAGTGGGTGAGCTTCAATGAAAGAAATGTCCCTGCTTAATCCTACAAAGGGGTGGGTGACCCTAACGCACTACTCCGTAGCCCACACAAAATTGTGAACCATGGAGGAATGCAATTGTTGTCACATATCAATACATCATGTTCATTAGTTTGGAAAAGGATGCTATGGCTGGTGCCTTCTGACCTTGATCCAGCCCTCTGTGGTCCACTCATTACTGTAAGGCATGGAAGACAAGGTAAAGTGATAAACCTATGTTGCTATTAGTGAGGAGGATGCAAAAGGATGTGATAATTCACCGACTATTGCTTGGATTCTTTTAAGCTTCCCCTCCTCTCATTGTGCAAGATGAGTGGAGAAAAAGAAAATCCCCTTGGGTAAAGCTATATTTTTTCACTTGGACTAAATACTTTGGAAATATTTAATATATGCCAGAATATAAAGAACAACAATATTGAAGAACCAAACAATTGTTTAAAAAATATTGTTTACAAAAATATTGAGTTTGCACGTAAACTACCAAAATACAGAATATACAGTATCAAAAATGTGGTGGAAAGGAATAGCGACAAACTTTGGTAAGTATATAAAAAAATCAAGAATTTGAATTTTTTATATATATATATATATATATATATATATATATATATATATATATATATATATATAAATATGTTTTTTTTTTACAAAACTCGTACTCCTTCCAAAGGGGGAAAAATGTCACTGCAATCACAAATTTAAAAGCATTTTATTTCATTTTGGATCACTGAAGGGAACAAGCATGCCATTGCCGGCCTATACATATCAGCTATTTACCTTCAACTGCGCCAGTGAGTCCCTTTTTCTAGAAAGCATTTTTAAAGTGTCCTTGTTGGAAAGTGAGTTATTGGTAAAGGCAGGTAGGTACCTGTAGGAGGCTGGCCTGGCTTGTAGTGGGTACCAGAGGTACCTACACCTTGTGCCAGGTCCAGCTATCCCTTGTTAGTGTAAAAGAGGTGTTTCTAGCAGCTTAGGCGGATAGAAGGTAGCTATGGCAAAGCAGCTTAGGCTGAACTAGGAGACATGTAAAGCTCCTACTATACCAGTGGTGTCATCTGCACAATATCATAAGAAAACACAATACACAGAAGTACTAAAAATAAAGGTACTTTATTTTTATGACAATATGCCAAAAGTATCTCACTGAGTACCCTCAGTATGAGGATAAGTTATATACACAAGATATATGTACACAAACCAAAATTATGCAGGTAATAGCAAAAGGAAGTAATGCAAGCAATGTAAAGTTACAGTAGATTGCAATAGGAGCACATAGGTATAGGGGCAACACAAACCATATACTCCAAAAGTGGAATGCAAACCACAAATGGACCCCAAACCTATATGAGCTTGTAGAGGGTCGCTGGGACTGTAAGAAAACAGTGAGGGTTAGAAAAATAGCTCACCCGAAGACCCTGAAAGGTAGGTGTAAAGTGCACCTACTACCCCCAGAGAGCACAGAAGTTGTGATAGGGGGATTCTGCAGGAAGAACAAACACCAGCAATGCAACAACAGTGGATTTCCGGACCTGAGTACCTGTAATACAAGGGGACTAAGTCCAATAGTCGCGACAGTGTCGAGAGTGGCCAGGAGCCCAGGAAATGCCAGCTGAGGGTGCAAGGAAGCTGCCACCTGTTGTAAGAAGCTGTGGATTCTTCAAAAAAGAAGAGGATTAGGAACTTCCCCTTTAGAGGATGGATGTCCCACGTCATGAAGAAGCTTGCAGAGGTGTTCCCATGCAGAAAGACCCCAAACAAGCCTTGCTAGCTGCAAGGGTCGCGGTTAGGGTTTTTGGATGCTGCTGTGGCCCAGGAGAAACCAGGATGTCGCCACTTGGATGAGGAGACAGAGGGGGTGCCCAGAAAGTCAGGGAGCACTCACAGAAGCAGGCAGCACCCGCAGAAGTACCTGAACAGGCACTTACAAGAAAAGTGAACCAGAGTCCACCCGAAGTCACAAAAGGGAGTCCCACGACACCGGTGGACAACTCAGAAGGTTGTGCGCTGCAGGTTAGAGTGTCGGGGACCCAGGCTTGGCTGTGCATGAAGGAAATCCTGGAAGAGTGCACAGGAGCCGGAGCAGCTGCAAATCACGCGGTTCCCAGCAATGCAGTCTAGCGTGGGGAGGCAAGGACTTACCTCCACCAAACTTGGACTGAAGAGTCACTGGACTGTGGGAGTCACCTGGACAGAGTTGCTGAGTTCCAGGGACCATGCTCGTCGTGCTGAGAGGGGACCCAGAGGACCGGTGATGCAGTCTTTTGTTGCCTGCGGTTGTAGGGGGAAGATTTCGTCGACCCACAGGAGATTTCTTCAGAGCTCCTGGTGCAGAGAGGTGGCAGGCTACCCCCAGAGCATGCACGACCTGGAAACAGTAGAGAAAGCCGGCAGCATGAAGCGATACAAGGTTGCTAGTAGTCGTCTTGCTACTTTGTTGCAGTTTTGCAGGCGTCCTGAGCAGTCAGCGGTCGATCCTTTGGTAGAAGGTGAAGAGGGAGATGCAGAGGAACTCTGGTGAGCTCTTGCATTCGTTATCTGAAGAATTCCCCAAAGCAGAGACCCTAAATAGCCAGAACAGGAGGTTTGGCTACCAAGGAAGGAGGATTGGCTACCGAGAGGTAAGAGCCTATCAGAAGGAGCCTCTGACGTCACCTGCTGGCACTGGCCACTCAGAGCAGTCCAGTGTGCCAGCAGCACCTCTGTTTCCAAGATGGCAGAGGTCTGGGACACACTGGAGGAGCTCTGGTCACCTCCCCTGGGAGGTGCAGGTCAGGGGAGTGGTCACTCCCCTTTCCTTTGTCCAGTTTTGCACCAGAGCAGGGCTGGGGGATCCCTGAACCATTGTAGACTGGCTTATGCAGAGATGGGCACCATCTGTGCCCATCAAAGCATTTCCAGAGGCTGGGGGAGGCTACTCCTCCCCAGCCTTCACACCTATTTCCAAAGGGAGAGGGTGTTACACCCTCTCTCAGAGGAAGTCCTTTGTTCTGCCTTCCTGGGCCAGGGCTGCCTGGACCCCAGGAGGGCAGAAACCTGTCTGAGGGGTTGGCAGCAGCAGCAGCTGCAGTGGAGACCCCGGAAAGGCAGTTTGGCAGTACCCGGGTTCTGTGCTAGAGACCCGGGGGATTATGGAATTGTCCCGCCAATGCCAGAATGGCATTGGGGTGATAAATTCCATGATCTTAGACATGTTACATGGCCATGTTCGGAGTTACAATTGTGACGCTGTACATAGGTAGTGACCTATGTAGAGTGCACGCGTGTAATGGTGTCCCCGCACTCACAAAGTCCGGGGAATTTGCCCTGAACGATGTGGGGGCACCTTGGCTAGTGCCAGGGTGCCCACACACTAAGTAACTTTGCACCCAACCTTCACTAGGTGAAGGTTAGACATATAGGTGACTTATAAGTTACTTAAGTGCAGTGGTAAATGGCTGTGAAATAACGTGGACGTTATTTCACACAGGCTGCACTGGCAGGCCTGTCTAAGAATTGTCAGAGCTCCCTATGGGGGGCAAAAGAAATGCTGCAGCCCATAGGGATCTCCTGGAACCCCAATACCCTGGGTACCTCAGTACCATATACTAGGGAATTATATGGGTGTACCAGTATGCCAATGTGAATTGGTAAATTTAGTCACTAGCCTGTTAGTGACAAATTTGGAAAGCAGAGAGAGCATAATCACTGAGGTTCTGGATAGCAGGCCCTCAGTGAGACAGTTAGGCATCACACAGGGAACACATACAGGGCACATACTTATGAGCACTGGGGCCCTGCCTGGCAGGGTCCCAGTGACACATAGACTAAAACAACATATATACAGTGAAATATGGGGGTAACATGCCAGGCAAGATGGTACTTTCCTATAGTACCTACACTTAGCAATAGGCCACAAACCCCAACAAGGTCCAGTCAAGGTGTCAGTAAAGTAATTCTTGCTCAACCCCATTGGTAGCTTGACCCACGAGCAGTTAGGCTCAACTGAGAAGACAGGTGTGTAAAGCATTTAATATCAACAAAACAGTAAATAAGTAAAACACAATGCACAGCACACATCTTACACCAATTTCTAAACACAGGAAATATTTTTATCTTTAAAATAATGTAAAAACAACAAATATCCTATTTAGGGAACTGGAGATATAAAATAAAAAAAATGCTTTCTAGCACCTAAAAACCAAAAGCGCCAACTGGGAACATCTGGTCACACTTTAATGGGGCAAAGACAAAAGTTGCAGCTGACCACAATGGAGCCTACTCGGATACACTGAGCAGGAAGCCTTGGTCAAAGTTTTACCTTCACATTTTGAAACTTTCCTGGAGCTTTTCTTCCTCAATGTCGAGTGATCCTCCTCAGCAAGCCGATTTCGATGCAATGTCGTTGGATTGCCGTTCTGCGAGTCTGGAGCTCCGGAGCTTTCAGTGGGACAAACCTGAAATTGAAGCCAGGTCACACTTGTAGGTAGCCAGTTTGACTCTCGACTTCAGGTCAGTCCACTTATGGAGCTTTTTTCAAAGTTGCTCCAAACTTCTGGAACTTCTTCCAGAAGTTCTTTTGAGTCCTTGAAGTGTCCATAAACTTGATCCAAGGTTCTAGAAGCTCTGAGTTGCTCCTTGGAAGCAGAGACTTCAGTTCCTAGAATGCACCTGGTTAAACGTGTTGAACGCAATCTCAAGATTGTAGCGCTAAAAAGAGAATCCTGAGGTGCCTCTCGGTGCAATAACATTTGCATTGTCGGGGTAGCCAAATCTACCACCACTGGGCAGATGGATACATTCATGGAGAAGCTTCTACTGGAACTGTTTAAGAGGAAATCATTCACTGACACCTTTGTGGTTGAGAGGGTGCACCGCTCCCTTAGCCCGTGACCAGTCCCAGGTACGCCTCCGTGACTGATCATCTCCTGGATTTTGAACTACAGAGGACACCGCCCTGCGCCTCGCTAGGGCTAGGGTGCTGAAAAAATGTCAGGGTTTGGCGATATCCCTATACCCAGGCTATACTCCTATAATCCAGGAGGCTCGCCGCAAGTTTACCGATGTAAAATGCCTCCTACAAAAGTAAGGCCTGAGGTATGGAATGCTATACCCTGCGCGCTTTCAACACCCTAGCTGAGGGACTCCAGTTTTGCAATTGATTTGGCCTAGAGGACTCTGCTCACTAGGCAATCAAAGTTCCATTATCCCTAATGGCTCCTCATCTAGCTCCATCGGGTCCCCCCCTCCAATTTTTTTCAGACCTGTCTAGGTTCATGGGCATTTGGATCCACAGACAGGATGTAACTCTTGCATACTGAGGCGTATACTGTTCTGCTGTATTCGATATCTCACCATGCGTGGGTGCCTATTATTTACTTATTGTACCAATGGAATATTATTGTTTCAGATTACTTTGTTTCACTTTCTGTGGAGTAGGTTCACAAAACATTGCCATCACCCCAAGGTGTATGCGGTTAGATTCATAATTTGTATTGTTTGTTGGGTAATGTGGGTTCACTGGCGTCTGACACCACTGAAATAGTTGGAGGGTGGGTTCGGTATTGAGTTCCTATTGTTCTGTACTAAGGCCATTACGTCAATCTGCATTGTGATGCACCAGATAGCTCTCCCTACACTCTGCATGCGACATACATACATGAGATTATGGAACTGGTAACGCGTCCCTTTATGATAATTTATTACACATCAGGACTCGTTTTAGGCCAATGAATCTTTTGACCCAGTTGAGAGACACCTTAGGACGAAATAGCTAATCAATATGTCAATCAATAATGTCATCAATATTTATCACTACAATACATTTCACTTTAGTCAAAGTCATTAATCAATTCAAGATTCTACCATGACCTTGCAGCCATGAATAACCACACCAGTTTAGTAGAGTTTTATTCCTTATTGATTACAAATCTAAGAGCAGATGCGTTAATCTCAAAACCAAGAAACATAATAGCATAGTCACGATATGGCAACTATGGTAAGATTTTATTAAGGCGAGAATCACAAACATCAGAACAATACACGGCGTGAAAATAGATTAATTTAGCAGGGTGTCAATAACACGTCAGTTCAACAAAGCATAGCTTTGGTCGTTTGTCTATTTGCGTCAGTTTAGTGAACACCTGTCCTAACCACTGATTAGCATTGGCATGTTGGGCTTCATGCAAAATGATTTAGAACACCAATTTGGAAAACATCTAACTATGGTCTCTGTCAAAAGTAAGCAGTTGGTACCTAGAAAGGAAAAGCAAACTGACAAATCACAATTGCATTGTCATAATTAGTCCCCAAAGTTTAGGTCAGAGCACAAGTTCGGTCTTCGTCTTCAGGACATCAATCAAATCGCCATCAGTCAGGACTCAGCTCCGGGGCAAACGGGCACTTCCCTCATAAGGAGGTAAAGTGTAAAATGGACAAATCTAAGGGCGAGGATGGTTTTAAGTTAAACCAACAAATCACCAAACAGAGTGACAGAGTTTCTGGATAAAATCAATAGCATTCCCTAACCCACCTAAATGGCTCACCTAAATGGCTATCCCTTTTTCGTTGTACATTCCCCAAAAATTCTATTGGACATTTGTTATACCCCACTATATTTAACCTACCAGGAAACACATTATGTCACCTAACTTTCACCCCATATTATTTTACAAGTCTTTGATTGGTTCCCCTATTCGATGTCTTCAGAGGTGGCACGTCCGGTATGATTTTGTCTTTCTGTAATTCTTTGCACATCTTTTGGTCAGTAGCTTCATTGTCTTCACCGGTTTGAATGAACTTGTTTATTACATTAATCTATACTGTTTCATTTTGTTTTAATATCATCCTACAAGCAATGGAAAAATTTATGGGAACGGATCTAGCATGGTTACATTCCTCTTCTAGTTTGAAGAAAAATAAAAGGTTGTGTCCTTTTGTGAGTCAGCACACTGCAAGATAGGAAAAATACATTTATTATGAGAGTCAAGCAGCTAAACTTCGGCTCATGCTAACTTAAGGCCTGTAAGGATTTCAGCACAAATGCAAAGATACAATTATTAATAATTAGTACAAAGTTATTCAAAATAATATTAATACATAAACATTTTAGTCATCATTATTAGTCCAAGTATACATTGGCGGCCACTCCCCGTGGTCACATTTCAGGTGCATGTTTAAACAAAATTATTATTGCAGTTTCTATGCGGCATTATCACACATTAATTTATAAGCATTTCATGTTAATATAGATTTTATAAGCTACGCTCTCTCAGTCCCTCCTCTGATGACGTTCGTCATCACACAAACCTTTCCCTGAAACCTTACACTTAATTTTTCACCTTGCGCATAATGCGCATTTCAACATCTTGGCCTTTGTGTGAACTCTCCCAAATTTCATTAAACATTTTCTCCCTTTCACTTTCTTCATTCTTTTTATTCCTCTTCGTCCAATTTCTTATAATTTTATCATTAATTTTGCATGCTCGCAATAAACCTAATAAACAGGCCAGAACAATTAATAGAACCCCTAGTATTTTTGCAAGAACCCCATTCCAAATATTGGTAAACCAGCTCCCTACTCTGACAATTCCTTCTCCCACTTTCTCCCACATTCCAGGTTCCTTCAAATCCTTCAAATCTGCACTATCTTTAGTTAGGTTAGTAAGCATACCTCTAATCTTTTTACTATTATCAGGTATATATGAGCAACAATGACGCTCGTTGAGCATCTTGCAGACTCCGCCGCTCTTTGCTAAAAGAATGTCTAAAGCAAGCCGATTTTGAAGAGTCATAGCTCTTTCCGCAGCAAGTTCAGTATCCATCAGGAGTATAGCCCCTGTAAAATTTGTCAGCATGTTATCCACAATAGTAGACAACTTTTGAATCTTTACGGAGTTTAAAATAACCCATACTGAAGAAATTATGGCTCCAAATATGTCACTAACGACAGCAGCCGCTGTCTCTCGTTTTTGTTTAGCACGTTGTAATTCAGACGTGTTAGGTATTTGCTTTAAGTCATCAATCTCGTAAATCTTTGGGAAAACTATTCCCAAATAACATGTCCCATACCATCCCTTAGGGAGACGGTAATAAGCATTAAGTCCACAGATATAATAGATCCCAGGGATCGCTGGATCCTGTCCATTTAACATGAATGACCACTTACTCTGAAACAAAAACACATGCCTGCATTCACTTGTTCCCACAAATAAAGTGTCCTGTTAAGATTTCGGCCTATATGTACAAAGCCTTCCTACTTGTAATGCATCTATAGCTAGTTTGCCTTGCGTCTTTATTGCGGTGTAAGCATAATCATTTCCATATGTGCGTTTTTCTAGCCCCTTTTCTAATCTTTCCTTCAATGCTTTGCGTCTGTCATCAGTGTGTAAAAAGCTTTTCTCTACAGGTGTCAATAAGCAAGTCAGATTATTGCGGTGTGCATAAGCTGTCCCAAATATAAGCGTTGGTTCTAAGAAACCTCTAACTAGTTTTATACTATGCTCTTTGGCTAACTTGTTCAGAAACTCAATCACCGGCACAAAGGAAAACACCACATCCAAATTTGAATAAAAATATTGCACATGCTCTTGATTATAGAATCTTGGTAGTAGCAAACTACAACTTATCCCATAAGTTAATGGCAAGCTATGGTAGGTGACCCCTTCTTGCACTGATGAAGGAATCTTTGTGCACACATAACAGTTTTTCGCATTCATGGTCTCAACATACTCATTCAGCAAGCAATAGAAGACATTAGTGGAAAGGTCCCCTTTTGAATTAGTTCCCTCAAGCAAGTGCCTTGCATCCTGATCAAACTTTTCCCATGGTGTTAGTGTTGTAGTCTCAGGTTTTGAAGCATTGTTAGTTGCTTTCTTATCCAACCACGGAATTCCCACAATCACACCAACAATTATTATTGCACACACAATACCTAATATAAGACTTAACCAACCACACACCTTACCCTTTTTGTTACTGCCTCTATTATAAGCCATGTCTGTAAAGAATCAGATAGCAGAATAATCTTCAAAACAAATAATCAACTTGAGGCCGATATAAAACTTTTTCTTCTTTTTTTTTTTTCTTGATGCAAAGTCTCTCTCTTTCTGCGTGTATTTACAGCGTTTTACTCACTCCAGGACCCTTTTGTCAAATCAGGCTAGCAGCTTGTCATAATCGGGTTTTCAAAGTCAACTCAGGTTATCAGTGTCACAGCCCGTAAATTCTAAGTCTCTTTCTCAGCTTTTCAGCTTTTTAATTTCAAATTTTAGTTTTAACAATGTCTCTTTCTTTAATTGATTTCAGGTACCGCAGTATTGGCTTGGTACTTCTCCATCAAAACAGAACGCTAAGAATTCTTGTTGCCATTCAGATGTCGTTGCAAATGCCCATTCAGGACCTGCGTACCTTCTATTTGTGGTTCTTTTCCTTTTCAATCTGCATTCGCCTTGCAATTCTCCTTCACTTAGATCCTCTATTCGGGATGTATCCGTTTCTTCTGTTATTGTTTCACCAGGTGCAACCCTTTCTTTCGCAGCCTGCTTCTCTGGCCAGTTATCTCCCTTATGCGTCTTTTTCCTGCTTGTCCTTTCAGGACGCTGAACAGCACCCTCTTCTTGTGCTATGGTGTTTTCTCTTGATGGACCTGCAACTGGCTGAGGGGATGCTGGTGTGCTTTGATCTCTCTCTACTATTTCCCCTTCTTCTTCTTCTTCTGAATCTGTAACGGGTTCAAGCTCTAACCCGTATCTGTCTGCTTCTGGGAGAACCTGTCCTTGATTTAGTTCTCCTGCTGCCTCTACTGAGATAGGCACATTGTCACCTCTCTCGAACTCGTTCACTGTTTGAGGGACTAGGCTGTTCTCAGTGGGCTCTTCTACAGTCTCAGTTCCCCCCTTGGCTATTTTCAGGCCCTGAGACTTCCTTCTCTGGAACCGTTGAGTCGGAAACTTCAAGTTCCTCATCAGTCGGACACGTTACCTTCTTTGTGTGACTGGCATGTATCCAGTTTGGAACGCCAGCACATTTCACAGCAGTGGTTGTTGTCAGTATTACTTGATATGGCCCCTTCCAGCGCGGTTCCAAACACAACTTTTTTACATGCTTCTTGACAACCACCCAGTCACTGGCTTGCAGGTTGTGACCCGGATCACTGATCGGTGGCAATGTGTTGGCCTCCACCTGGTGGGAAAAAGAGCGAACCACATCAGCCAAACCTTTGCAGTATTCCAACACCATATCATCTGTGATATTCACAAGAGCATTTGCAGGTACTGCGGGCAGCCTCATAGCTCTGCCCATAAGGATCTCATGGGGTGATAGTCCTGTCTTCTTATCAGGGGTATTCCTCATAGACATCAGCACTAAGGGCAATGCATCTGGCCATTTCATATTGGTAGCTGCGCACATTTTTGCCATTCTCGACTTCAGGGTACCATTCATCTGTTCCACTAATCCTGATGCTTCAGGGCGGTAGCTACAATGCAGCTTCTGTTCGATGTCTAACGCAGCACACAAAAGTTTAATCACCTCATTGTCGAAGTGTCTTCCCCTATGTGATTCCATAGAGACCGGAAACCCGAACCTGGGTATTAGTTCCCTAAGCAGCAGTTTTGCAACTGTGAGACTGTCATTTCTACGGGTAGGGTAAACTTCAATCCAGTGGCTAAAGACACACACAATCACCAACACGTATTTCAAATCTTCCACAAACAGGGAACTCAATGAAATCCATTTGCATCTTGCTAAATGGACCGCCAGCTCTCCCTATGAGGCTCAGAGTTACCACAGTCCCTTTTCTGGCATTCATCTGTTGACATATGATGCACCTGTGACAAGTAACCTCTGCGGCATGTCTGAATTTTGGGTTAAACCAGTCAATCTTGAATGACCTGATCATTGCATCTCTCCTAAGATGTGCTTGTCCATGATAAAGCCTTGCGAATTGTGACAGAAGACAATTTGGCAAAACCAATTTTCCCTCCTCTGAGACCCATAAATCATCAGCCCTTTGTACACATTGCATTCTCTGCCAGGAGCGTTTCTCCTCTTTGCTAGCACGACCCTGTAGTGTTTTTAGCTCATCCAGTGTATCAACCACCCTTAATGCAAAGTTCAAGCATGTTTCATTTTCAGTTTGCGGTAACAATTCCCACTGATCCTTGAACGATATACAGTTCAAAGCACAAAATCTTGCGACTTGATCTGCATAGCCGTTTCCCATGGATACGAAGTCTTGTGACTTAACATGAGCATTGCATTTCACCACGGCAATTTCAAGAGGTAACTGAATCGCATGTAACAAATCCTTAATTTGTTCACCATTTTTCACAGGAGAACCAGAAGAGGTCATGAAACCTCTCTGTGACTACTATTGGCCAAAATCATGTACAATTCCAAATCCGTATCTGCTGTCATTATAGATAGTGACTCTCAGATTTTCAGCTGCGTGGCATGCCTTAGTAAGGGCAATTAGCTCTACCACTTGTGCGGAATACACTCTCTCGAGCCAGGAAGCTTCAACAATACCAGCTATGGTACACACATCATAACCATCTCTCAGCATTCCGACAGAGTCTCTCAAACAGGATCCGTCAACAAACATAACGCAGTCATTTTCTTTTAACTGCGTATCTTGGATGTCGGGTCGGGGCTTGGTACATAGTTCTGTTACCTCAAGACAATCATGCTCCACTTCCTCCTCATTATTAATCTCAGTACTTTCAACAGGAAGTAGGGTTGCCGGGTTTAATACAGTACATCGCTTCAGTGAAACATTAGGCGACCCCAAAATAATTGTCTCATATCGTGTGAGTCGGGCATTTGTCATGTGCTGGGTTTTGGTTCGAGTTAACAGAATTTCAACTGAATGTGAAGCCATTACTGTCAAGGGATGTCCTATCACTATGCCTTCACACTGCATGAGGCTTTGACCAACTGCTGTAACTGCGTGCAAACAACCCGGTAAGGCTGCTGCGACGGGGTCCAAGGTAGCTGAAAAATATGCTACAGGGCGGTTTGCACCTCCATATACCTGTGTCACGACAGACAAAGAACAAGCATCACGTTCATGACAAAACAGTAGAAAAGATTTTGTGTAATCAGGCATACCCAAAGCTGGCGCCCTGCACATGCACTCTCTCAATTCCATGAATGACTCAAGCTCTTCTTTAGATAGGGTTATGGTATACAGTTCATCTTTAAACTCTTTGCCTGTCAGCTTCATCAATGGTTTAGAGATAATTGAGAAGTTGGGTATCCACTAGCGACAGTAGCCCACCATTCCCAAAAATATCCTGACATCTCTCTTTGTTGTCAGGGGGTTCATTTGCAAAATAGCTGTCACCCTTTCCTTTGATATTCTCCTGGACCCTCTCTCAATCAAGTGTCCTAAGTATTTCACCTCTTTCTGACAGTACTGCAGCTTCTTTGGCAACACTTTGGGCCTGATTCTAACTTTGGAGGACGGTGTTAAACCGTCCCAAAAGTGGCGGATATACCACCTACCGTATTACGAGTCCATTATATCCTATGGAACTCGTAATACGGTAGGTGGTATATCCGCCACTTTTGGGACGGTTTAACACCGTCCTCCAAAGTTAGAATCAGGCCCTTTATGTCTGTTCTTTCCCAAATGATTCAGTAAGGCAATTGTGTCATACTTACAGTCATCTTTTGTCCTGAACGCAATCAGCAAGTCGTCAATGTACTGTACTAGAGTCGAACTGAAAGGCAGTACTAAGGATTCTAAGTCCTTTTTCAATATTTGATTGAAGATGGACGTTGACTCAGAAAACCCTTGAGGAATTCAGCACCAACTGTACAATTTGTCCAGGAATTTGAAACTGAATAAAAACTGGCTGTCCTCATGAAGAGGCACTGAAAAGAAAGCTTGTGACAAGTCTACAAGAGTGAACCATTCAGCATCACACGGAACCTGAAACATGATCACTGCTGGGTTTGGCACTATGGGGCAACATTTTACCACAATCTTGTTTATTTTCCTCAAGTCCTGCACAATTCGAACCTTCCCACAAGGCTTTTTCAGACCCATTATCGGTGAATTACATGGGCTGCTCCATATTTCCTCCAGGACTCCCTGTTTTACAAAGTCTGCAATTATTTGGGACACCTGAATAAGGACATCTTGTGCCATGTGGTACTGCGGCACCAGGGGAAACACTGCATTTGACTTTACTTGTACTTTAACTGGTTCCACTCCTTTTATCAGTCCCACTTCCTTTGCTGTCAAATCCCACACTTTCTCCATCAATGTCCCCTGTAATTCAGCAGGTAAGTCAGTTACTGTAAGCATCGGGAATAAGGTTATCAAAGGGTAATCTTCATTCGAGGTTTCTGCTTCTAACTCCGAGAACTGGCCATCATCACTGTTTGTCTGCACCTCAATTCCATCATTGGAACAGGTAATCGAGCATTTCGTTTTGCACAGTAAGTCTCTTCCCAGTAGGGATACAGGACTTGAATCTCAGACTACAAACTTATGCAGTCCCTGGAAATTGCCAATCTCAACTTGCACTGGATCTGTAATCGGATTTGTCAAGTACTGGTTTGCTACCCTGACTAATCTTATGGTACGCCCTGAAAGTGGTAATTTTGGAACTTCTGCTCTTCTGACTGTAGAGCGTGTAGCTCCGGTATCAACCAAGAATGAAACCTTGTGACCCATTACCTTTCCCTCTACATAGGGTCCCCTCTGATCTACTTCTAGGGACGCTGCAAGTCTGCACTCTTCACTGTCTGAACTGTCATCCGACCATTCCTCATTCATTCCATCTTCACCACGCAATGGGAATTGCTGTACTGTATTATTTTGGCTCATCACCTGACCTGTGACCTGCTGAGGAAGCATCACCTGTTGCTGTCGCATTGGAGCTAATGGTAATTGCATTTGCTGTCTAGGTACCATGGAAACCTGCTGTTGTACTTTCTGCATTTGCGCTGGTTGAACACGTGGCATTTGCTGTATGGGCTGTAGCCCTTGCATCTGAACCATGTTATTTTGGAAGTTCGGATTTTGACTTCTCAATTTTGGACCTCTCACATTTTGTAATGTACCGACATTAGTGCTCTGTTGAACGACACCATCCTGCACCACATTTGGGCATTCCCGCTTCCAATGCCCCACGCCCCGCACGCGTGACATGGAGACATCTTTTTCATCCCTTGCGTATCATTTTGAGTCACCACAGTATTCAAATCTGGGCCGCGATTCACAAAACCTCGACCTAGACCTCTCGGTTGTGCCTGAAACACACCATTCCCTTGCGGTTGCTGCTGTATCATCTGCTCGATTCCATTTCCCTGCATACCTGCCTGTGCTGCCCTTATCTACATCACCATCACTTTCTCTTTCAGCTTTCTCTGCTTCAGCTCAATTTCGTCACTACAGTACTTCGCGTACTGCAATACCTCATCAATCGGCTTCGCTTGCCAACAGATCAAATGATTCTTAATCATCTGGCTAACCTCTGGTCTCAGCCCTTCAATAAATCTGAACACGAGATGGTTCATGTCTTTCGGCTCTATAGTCTCAGTACCACTGTAATGTTTGAATGCCTTCAACAATCTCTCATAGTAAGCATGTATCGATTCTTTAACCTCCTGTGAGGTCCGGTCGATTTTCTGCCAATCACTAACTTTCGGCGACACTTTCTGCTTCAAAAACTCAATTACTTTGTGATAATACTTCATCACCTCCTGCGTCGGCCAGTCTACCCCTCTCTTGCACTCAAGCCATAAGTCGGGCGGAACAATGTTCTCAAACAAGGTATTCAGGTCTTCCCAGAGACACTTCGCAAGCTTCACAAACCTATCTGTTTGCTGATACCACTCTATCGGCTTCTCCTTCAACCTGGGATAATCATTTGTGAAAGATAGGATGTCTCCTCTGGTCCACGGTACATGAATTAGAACCCCACCAGCTGTTTCTCTCATGGGTATCATCTTTACTGATTCCGTATCTGGTGAAGCTTTAGCTTTACTTGATCCCGGACTGTCACTTTTCTCCCTGTCTCTTTTCTTTGCCCATCTGCCTGCCCACTTTTCTAAAGCTCCCCAGATTTGCGCACTTTGCAGTATTTCCTTTAAATGCGCTTTCATTCTGGCAGACCTCATATGCTCGAAGTCTTTTGAATCAAAGTCTAACCTGTAGCTTCTTTTCAAGTGTTTAGTATTCTCAATATCAATGTTGTATTTTTCTGCCAAGTTCGCTAATCTCTGATGTACCTTACCTACTTCTTTAGTGATTTTAGGGCACAGATATTTCAATTCTGCTTCGGTGTATCACTCTCATCTGTTTACCCCATTGTTCCTTCCACTAATTCGCAGCTTCCACACCCAGTCTCACAAAGTTCAGGTACTCATCTCTCCCCAACCTTTCCGGTTCCACTGCAGTTACTTTAGTCTTTTGTGAATCATAGGTCTTCTCTAACCACTCATTTAACTGTTGTACCGAAAAACCTTGCAGTGAAATATTCCCTGCATGCATCATTGGCGACTGTGAAGCATTCGTACTTATTGTCTGTGGGGTTAGCACTCCTAGCCCTGCCTGTCTTATTGCCTCCAACGGTGCTTCAGCCGGGTTAAGGTCTAACAAAGACCTCAGTTTTTCGACCGATTGCTCTCCTGGGGCCATTAACTGGGGAGTTCCTATGCATCTTGGGTCATTACTCCCTGATCACATATACCAGGCTTACCTTGTGCATACAATGGCACCGGTGAACCAACAGTAATTGGCAATGATATTGCACCTGGTGTCTGACCTGGTCCCAAACCTCGTGGAGCAGCGACTCCAAAGGTCTGATTCTCTGAAGCCGGGGCAGGTATTAATGGAGGTCCTGCTGCTGGGTTATATCCTGGTATCAGTTGTGGCTGCGGCAGCAATTGTGGAGTCGGCTCAATCTGCACTAACCTCGATTTTGTATATATCGGGTCTGGAGGCACTATCAGATTTGTAGTAGTCTCTAGTACTGGGACGTCTGGATAGAATCTCTGTATCTGCATTGGAGGTTGCAACTGTATCTGCATGTCTGGAGCAGTGGGTACACTGACACCATTCTGTATTGAACCTGTATCGCTAGTTTGTACTGTATCAGTAACTCCCTTCTCCTGCGTCTGGTTCCCAGGACCCGCACTAGTGCTCGGGACATTGTCGCTTACCGCATAAGGTGGCAGGCGATCATGCAATATTTGATTTAGAAATTCCTCATCATCTGAGTCATCTTCTTCTATCCAAGACCTCTTGGTTTCCTTAGGCTCACTAGAGTCTTATTGCTGGGAACAATTTTAATCCGTCAACTATTCCCCGTCTCCACATTTTGCTCTCCTTATCCCATCTAGCTTCAACTAGAGTCTTTTCTGCCCTTTTCATTCTTCTTTGGAACTTCTCTTGTCTCTGTTTAATAGCCATTAAATCCCAAATTGCTAACGCCTCATACTGAGCTGGCCTCGAGGTGGCTTTTGCACACTTAACATCCACCTTAAATTCTCTAGAACTCTCGTATTGAACGTTCCCTGTTCAGGAAACGCTAAACATCCCTCCTTTTCTGTCAATTTGTGCCACTGTTTCATCCATAAACAAGGCGCAACACCTTTTTCCTCCATGACTGTATAAGCTGGAGTACCCTCAGGTGGAGTAGGCTCTCCTTCACTCGCCATAATGTATGCGTCTCCTTTCAGAGCTTTGATAAAGTTCATCTTTGTGTCTTTTCTTTTGTTTGTATTTAATCAAAGAGTGACTTAATCCCCAGGACACTCTTCACCCACCTTTCTCTACCTATTGCCTCTCATGGACGGCAGACAATCCATGCGTGACCCCTCTCGACAACTGACCTATCTCAGTGCGGCACCACTGATGTCACACTCACACACTGCAGCTGACAAAGTCTTGCGGCTCGCCACCCCTCACTGGATTCACACCAAACTAATGTGAAAATTACTGCGAGCACCTTAACAACAACAACACAAATTTGCCGGTTTACTACAGGAAGGGTAACACATTCGCTTCAGAACTTTACAGAGATTTCACTTGAAGCCTCGGCCGCTACTGTATCCTTCTCAGTTCCCGCACCCGCAAGCAGAATTCGACCCACAAATCCAGGTTTCACACAGACAATTTGACTCAAACTCGAATTGTCAACGGCACCTGATTGACCTAATTAAACCGCACAAATTACAACATAAACCCAAGTGTCTCCTACACTTGTCAATATACTCCAGAGTCTTAGACCGCGACAGGTCCATACATGAACAACCAACCACTTGGATAATTTTTAGCACAAAGCACCACACTCATATGAAGTACGCCGACTTCCCTACTCTCATACTGCGGAGTACGCCCACTCCTACTAAAACAACATTACTTGACCTAAATACACACAAACTTCTCAAATCACCTGCAAATTGCATAAGCTGAGCCAGCGCAAATCCTACACCACACATGCTATGACGCCGAGAACATCCCCAACTCACTTAGGCAGGCTCCGAGATCCCGGGAAAGTCATGGTGAATTTAGAAACGCATCATACCTCCAATTTGCATTATTTCAGAAAAAATTAAAACAGTCTAAGCAATAATTCTCCGTCCTAGGGCTCCCGAAGGGCCAAACTGTCGCTCTGCTACCAGAACTGGTAACGCGTCCCTTTATGATAATTTATTACACATCAGGACTCGTTTTAGGCCAATTAATCTTTTGACCCAGTTGAGAGACACCTTAGGATGAGATAGCTAATCAATATGTCACTCAATACGTCAATAATGTCATCAATATTTATCACGACAATACATTTCACTTTAGTCAAAGTCATTAATCAATTCAAGATTCTACCATGACCTTGCAGGTTTATTAGACGCAGAAATACGTTTGATTCTCTTTAATGGACCTTCCTACATGCAGCATTTGCAAAACTGGGCCACTCAATGGCTTTTGCGATCTTGTGAGTGTACTTTACACTGACCCACTAGCCCAACTACGATTAAAAGGCACACTCAAAAAAGCTTTTCCGCTGACGGAAGGTACTCAATAGGTCTTACCCCTTTCTCCTCTACTGTTTAATATTGCTATAGACCCACCTGTCAGTCATTTACAGGAGCTGCACATGCACAGAGGCCTTTGTTTTCTTTATGGAATGCTTTTAGCATTGCTGTACGCTGATGATATCCTCCTGTTTGTAAACCCCCCCCCCCAGCCAATTTGCCTTCCATCGTTTGAGAGGTACAACAATTTGGGCCCTTCTCTGGCCTGCATATAAATTGTAATAAGTCTGAAATATTTCCACTTACGGATGTTATTGTGATGTGTGACATCGAGTTCCCCTTGCAGTGGTGCAGAGACTCTGCAAGTCATCTGTGTATCACCCTCCATAGAAACAGTGCAGAGGTGGTCAGGTGCAATTATGGACCAGCATTGGATACATTGGAAATGCAGATAGAGCACTGGCTTAAGCTTCTGGTGGGAATGGCTGGCCACATAGCTATTATTAAAATGATTGCCTTACCAAGATGTTCGTACTTGTTCTTAAACATTCCCATAGTGCTCACTAGCAGTTTTTTCACTACGAGGCGGGGATTGCTCATAAGGATTATATGGACGGGAAGGCACACATGCACTCGCTGGGCTACACTTCAACTCACATATGAGAGAGGTGGACATGGTGTACCTGGTCTACAACTTTATTAATATGTAGCGCAGGCCCACTATGTCTATTATTGGTATGATCATGACACTAGACTTCCCTTTCTTAAACCTGAGTGGGTGCAGCACCCCAATACGCCTCTGTCTGCTATATTGCAAAACAGGCTCTCACGTAACCTAACCAAAATACAAACTTTGGCTACTACTAGTTGGGCCTGGTTTAAGCGACTCCGATATCTTGAGGGTGATGCTCTATACTTCCCTCATTTCCCCCTCATTCATAACCTGTGGCTCCCCCTCACTTGGGAGCCCCTGGTACAGTGTACATTATGGGCACGTGGCCTTAGGGTTACTGAGGATCTGTTTGTTAACGGGGTACTCCGGCTCCCCACCGATACAAATGGAAAAGACAAGCAGACCCCTATGGATAGGTTTTTGCTGCATCAACTGTATAGTACGCTATGAGAGATGCTACCTGACTACCCACATGAACCCAAATAATTCTCTCCACTCATACTGGTCATCACATCCCCAGAAAACTGTCATGTTATTTCATAAATATACCATGAATCATTGCAGCTCTGCCCCACTGGTGCTAAGAGGGCCAGGATGGCTTGGGAATGTGAATTGAGAGTCACATTGCCTGTTAAAACCCCAGACTAAGCTGGTCTCGGGCATTCATGGACATAAAATACTCCATTATAAATACCTCACTAGGACATACACGACCCCACTGGCACTTACTAGGCTGGATCCCGCTAGGCCACATTAATGCCCAAATGTCATACCGATCAGACTGATTTCCTTCACCTTTCCTGGACATGTGGGCTGATAGCATCCTATTGGGGGACATTTACGTTGAACTGTCCCAAATGCTTGACCATCTTCTGGAGCCGGATCCCTTGATGGCACTACTGGGATATGTTGAACCTCTTCCTCAGGGTCTTTGACAATACACTACTATTGCCCTCCTTCTTGCTAAAAGACAGATCTAATTTAATTGTGGTGCCATGACTGCTCCTACTATATCAACCTGGCTCAAGGATTTGTCCTATTGTGATACTGCTGAACGATTTGCTGCTTCACAGCCCCCTGCCTCCTTCCCTATAGACATATGGCACCCACTGTAGGACTATCTATTGGCATTACCTGCCACTTAAGACAGACACTATGGGGGTCATTCCGACCCCGGCGGTCAAGGACCGCCGGGGCCGGGGTCGGCGGTAGCACCGCCAACAGGCTGGCGGTGCACCGCCGGGCATTCTGACCGCGGCGGTACAGCCGCGGCCAGAAACGGAAAGTCGGCGGTGTCCCGCCGACTTTCCGCTGCCCATGGGAATCCGCCATGGGGATTCCGACCCCCTCACCGCCATCCTGTTCCTGGCGGTTTCGACCGCCAGGAACAGGATGGCGGTGAGGGGTGTCGTGGTGCCCCTGCAGTGCCCATGCCAATGGCATGGGCACTGCAGGGGCCCCCGTAAGAGGGCCCCACAAAGAATTTCAGTGTCTGCTCAGCAGACACTGAAATTTGCGACAGGTGCAACTGCACCCGTCGCACCTCTGGGCTGGCGGGCGGCCTTCTGCCAGTCGCCCGCCAGCCCAGCGGGAAACACAGAATCACCGCGGCGGTCTTCAGACCGCGGAGCGTGTTCTTCAGACCGCGGAGCGGTGTTCTGTCGGGGGAACTCTGGTGGGCGGCCTCCGCCGGCCGCCAGAGTTAGAATGACCCCCTATGTGTTACAGTCCATTACTGGTTGTTAATTGCTGGTTTTGGAGATAATCACCGGCGGAGAATGGACTCATAATACCCAGCGGATTAGGACCGCAAGCATGTTCAGCCCCTCTTGTGGAGACTGGCGGTGCAACCGCCACGGTCATAATGTGGCTGTTGGACACCAACATCGGTGGCCATCCAATCGTCACTGTGGCCCTGGCAGTCTTTGTAATGAGTCCCTAAGTGTTATAGAAGTATTATGCCAAAGAGTGGAGTTACCAAAAGAGCGAATTTTTGCAGTAGAAAATGATATGATAGGATCAATAACTGACATAAGAATTTGAAAATATGAGTGCTAATAGTTTGCGATTTTTGAGCAACCTCTCAAGAGTCATGTACTCTTGAAAGGAAAAAGAGGATAGGAAACATCTCTTAAGATCAACCCATAGTGGAGATATTTAGGGGAATCAGAAACCCAAGAAGCAGATTGTTTCAATATAAAAACATTGATATTCAGGAAAGTCTGAATAATCTACACCACGCTCACATTTGGGACGTTTTAATTTCAGTAGAGACAAGTAGTCCTTTTTATTATTCCAAAGAAAAGAGGAAAGGACAGAATTAACCTTCTTAAGAAATGAAGAGAAATATTTAGTGGAATATTGGAAATAACATAAGGAATAATTGAAACTAACATCATCTTGATAATGTTGAGACACCCCCATCACAAGAGATGTAAGGGATGCCAACCACTAGTTAATGCAGTTATCTTTTGTATACATTATTCTATATTTGAAGAGATGGATGTCTTGATGGAATTAGTGAGCTGTAGACCTAGGCATTTGATTTGTTTAGTATTAATGTAATATATGAAGCTGAAAAATCTTGCTTGAAAGGGAATGCACTTAAAGGCGCTATCTCAAACTTCTCATTATCTAATTTACAGCCAGATACGAGGCATAAGATTCAACTTCCTTTAAAAAAGCTGGGAGAGATGATTGAGGTTGTGAAATGAATAATAAAATATCATGAGTGTATGCTGTTAATTTTAGCTGTCAAGTGTTATACGAAAAAAACACTATGGAGGTTATTCTAACTTTGGAGGAGTGTTAATCCGTCCCAAAAGTGACGGTAAAGTGACGGATATACCACCAGCCGTATTACGAGTTCCATAGGATATAATGGACTCGTAATACGGCTGGTGGTAAATCCGTCACTTTTCCGTCACTTTTGGGATGGATTAACACCTCCTCCAAAGTTAGAATAACCCCCTATGTCTTAGTCTGGATAGAAAAGGCTCCAATGCCAGATTGAAAAGAAAGGGTAACACGGGGAACCGTTCTGAAAACCTCTATCCAAAGTGAAATATGAAGAGATAAGTAATTTGCAAAGATAGCTGCTTGGGAAGATGAATGGAGATCAATAAGTTTGGGACCAAAGCCAAGGTATTTAAAAGTATGAAAAATGAAAGGTAAATACACTATGTCTAAAGCTTTTTTAGCGTGTAACGTTAATGCTGCTAGAGATTCGGGGATCTGAGTGGATTTAGATAAGACATCAAATATTAAGTGAATTTTATCAGATAAATATCTTCCCTTGACAAAGCTCAATTGTTCTTTATAAAAAAGGCTGGGATAAAGGATTCTAATTGTATAGCTAATTATTTTAAGAACATTTTGTTGTCAGTATTAACAAGAGATATGGGTCTATAATTTTTGTAGTGATGAGGATATTTTCCCTCTTTGGATATTAAGCAAATAAGGTGATCAAAGAAAGATCCCAATGATTTCCTTAAGTGTAAGAAACCCGTTACAAATGTATATAGTTTAGAAGTAAGAAAGAAAAACATGTCTAGAGTTTGGCTGTGAAACCTTCAGAGTCTGGAGTTTTATCCTTCTCAAGAGTATTCAGTGCAATATGAAGTTCAGCTTGAGTAATGTCTGTTTCCAAAGAGGAGAAATCAAGAGGAATATCAAAAGATTTCTAAGTAGTGGACAAATATTTTAAAATGTCAGAGTCAGATGGGGATTCCTCTGGTGCATATAACTCTTTGTAAAATTGAATGAATTGGTCTTTATATCATAGAGTCTGGTGAATATCTATGATGGATCCAATGCTCCTTTTGTTTTATTTGAACTGAAAGTAGCTAGCTAGTATTTCACCATACTTATATTGGCCTCATCTAAATTTGGTACTGGCTTTAAGAAGATATGTTGATGCATGCTCAGTAGACAATTTATTATATTGAAGTTCAGCTTTAATAAGATATTGCAGGCATTTCTTCTCTTCTGAGATAGATAATTAATTAGAAAACCATTGCCATCTTTTTAGTAAGTCAAATTTTGGGAGTTTGAGGATTAGGAGTGTGCTATATGGTATGGCTGGGTAGCCTTACCATGCAGTACACTCACAAATACTGCCTGTCTTAGGTCTAGTAAAGTATGTTTACTCAGCCTTAAGCTCAACCCTTAGAAGCTGTGGCTGCGAGTAGTGGCTTAGTAATGCATTTAACTACACCAAACAACAGAATAAGAAAGTCACAAAGTCACACAACATGAAACAAACAAGACATCAGATTAGAAAAATATAGGTTTGATGTTTATCTTTAGAGACCTTGATCATCAGAATCCATCAGAGGGTTTCTGAAGGCTAAGTGCATAATTACTGTGTGTGAGGGCACCCTTGCACTAGCAAAGGTGCCCCCACGTTGTTCAGGTCCAATTTCCCGTTCTTCGTGAGTGCGGGGACACCATTATAAGCGTGCACTACATATATGTCAATACATATATGTAGCTTCACAATGGTAACTCTGAATATGGCCATGTGAGGTGTCTAGGATTGTGAAATTGAACCCCCAATCCAAATCTGGTATTGGGGGGGCTAATTCCATGCACCCTGAGGGCTCCACCATGGATCCCCAGTAATGCCAAACCAGCTCTCTCAGGTTTCCACTGCAGCCCCAGCTGCTGCCACCTCACAGACTGGTTTCTGATCTCCTAGGGATTGAGCAGCTCAATCCTAGGAAGGCAGAACAATGCATTTCCTTTAGGAGAGGGGTGTTACACCGTCTCCCATTGGAAATAGGTGTTACAGGCATGGGATGGGTATCCTCCCAGAGCCTCTGGAACTGCTTTGACGTGCGCAAACGGTGCCCTCCTTGCATAATCCAATCTACACTGGTTCAGGGAACCCCAGTGCCTGCTCTGGCACGAAACTTGACAAAAAAAAGGGGAGTAACCGCTCCCCTGTCCATCACCACCCCAGGGGTGGTGCCTAGAGCTCCTCCAGAGTGTCGCTGCCGTTAGCCATCTTGGATTCCATGGTGTGGGGACCCTCTGGGAACATCTAAGTGGCAGGGCCAGCAGGTGAAGTCAGATACCCCTCCTGATAGGTGCATACCTGGGTACGTAGCCAATCCCCCTCTCTGGGCTATTTCGGGTCTCTTCTCTTGGTGTTTCCTCAGATTTGGGTTGAAAGACTCCTCTGCATCCTCTGCTTCAGTTTCTGACCATCAGATCAACCGCATACTGCTCCAGGAGCCAATAACCTGAAGTCAGGTCAAATGTACTCACACATCTTGCAGCCCCCAGCCTGTCTATGAGCTCAGTAGCCCTCGTTATAGAGTGAGCTTCAATTTTAATGACTGCATTAAGTCCTCTATCGTCCTCACAAAACCTAAGCTCAGGTGTACCTTCCTTGGGGTTAGCTGGGGGCACCAGAGCCACTGGGATGGCCCAGGGACTATTAGCGTGTTTAATCACCCTTAACTCTAGAATTTTAGCACCCTTTGCTTTTATGCTAGCCTCGACATGGTCTGACAGTCTGTAAATCTTACTAGTAACAGTTAAACTGTCATCTGTGTCCACATCTTGGGTGCACCATGTTGTCAAGGAAAACAATCCAAATAACTATTTAAGTAAATAAAGGCAATCCTGCTGTTGCTGAGCTGTCAAAATGGGAGCAAGGGCTACTTCTTCCACTGACCTATCATTTACATTAGTGAACAGGAGGTCTGGGAGAGGGTTGTTTTACTCTTCCTCCCAACCATCTATCACCGTGTGCACTGGCATATCTGCTCGGTCATGATGCAACTTGAGACTGCTCACATGAATCACCCTATGATTGTTTCTTGGGATAACTAAATACACCAAGTATGTGACATCTCCCTTCTTTTCCAAGATAGGGTAAGGTGCAGTCTATTTGTCCAGGAGAGCTCTGGGTGCTACAGGCTCCAACACTCAAAACAATTGCCTAGGCTGGTACTCAGTAATGGTAGCCTTTTGGTCATGCCAATGCTTGGCAAGCTCCTGGCTGGCCTCCAAGTTCTTGTTTGCCTTTTTCATGTACTCAGCCACTCTGGAGCATACGCCCAGTACATAATCTAGGCTGGCTTGTTTGGGCTCCTTAAAAGGGCTCTTCCAACCTTCTCTTACCAAACTTAAAGGACCCCTAGCAGGGTGTCCAAAGTACAGTTCAAATGGGCGGAAACATATTCCTTTTATGGGGAACCTTCCTGTAGGCAAACAGAAGGCATAGGAGAAGAATATCCCATCTTCTCCTGAGTTTCTCTGGTAAACCCATTATCATGCCTTTCAAAGTCTTGTTAAGCCTCTCAACAAGAACAATGCCTTGTGGGTAATTAGGGGTGGTGAACGTGTACGTCCCCCCACATTCATCTCCACCTTTGTCCTTGAGCCTGGGATTCATTCACATGTCAGACGGTCAGCAAGCTGTCTGTATGTGTGTTCTTTTATGAGGCCACGAGCAGAGCACAGAGTGGTCACTTTTCCAAAAGTGGCCAACTACTAATGGTGACATTCATTTTTACCTAAGAATTGATTGCATTTAATGTCATGATTAATTTGATAACCCACATGACCCAGTTTGTTCGTCTGAGTCGAAAATTAGCCGGGTGGGTATATGACCCTGTAAATCTGTATCATCCATTGGGGCTACCAACCTTACCCACAGCAAAACCACAATTTGGAAGCGCTGCTGTCAAGACATTTCACAGTATATATGTCTCATTTAACAAAATATAGCTCCCTCCTATAGGGTTCTCCAGGTCTTCTTTAGGAGACATCTACACATAATGTTGTTGGGCCGGATGGCTTTGCCACTAGTTTAAAAGGCAAAGTCAAACTGACAGGGAGGACACTCTCTTTCCAGTCTGCAGTGGTAGGCTGGGAACCATTTTGTGTTTTGTCATATGAAGGATAGCAGAAATAGTGCTGCAGTCCTGACTGGAAACTCTGCCTTAAATCCTTAAATGCCATGGGTACTATATACTAGGGACTTAGAAGTAGGTCAGACCTTGCCAATTGGGTGTATCCAATTCAACATATACTTTACATGGGATCAGAACACTGACACTGAGGTCTGGTTAGCAGGGCTCAGTGTTCTCTCAGAATAAAAAAAACAGCAGCATCAGGCCAACAATGTAGACATGAACATGGAAAAAGAGGCATTTACTTACTGGCAGAATGACCAATTGTCTGAATATGAAAGAAAGCTGGAACCTATATCAGTGGAGTGTAAGGTTTGATAAAATTCAGGAGAGATGAAAATATTATCTATTCTCAACTGACTTTGTTGGACTGGAGAGACATATGTGTACTCTCGTAGTGAAAGGTTACACAGTCTCAGAGCATCAATCAAATGTCTCTGTTTAAGAGCATGGACAAATAATTTTTGCGATTTATTCAGAATATACTGAGAGGCAGAGTTTCTATCAACAAATGGGTCAACAATTTGATTGCAGTCTCCAGCAAAAATAAAAGTTATCATCAGAGCATTTCATATGATTTTGGGCAACATCAGACCAAAGTTGATGATATGTACCATTAGGACCATACACATTGAAATAGAAAGTGGAACTTTGATGATCACCAATTTAAGAAACAACCATTTTCTATCTTTATTGTTATCCTGGAATACCAGGTTGATAGGGAGGGATTTACTGCACACAGCAATGGCTCAATTATTTTAATCATTTCCATGAGAATAGAAGACTTGACAAGTCCATCCTGTTTTCAATTTAACAGGTTAATCTTCTGAAAGATGTGATTCTTGAATATGTGCAATATCTGCACCAAGCATTGAACGACAAGTCAAAACTTGTTGCTGCTTAATTGAGGAATCAAAACCTCAACATTCCAAGATACAATTTTCAAAGACATAGGGTATAACTGAAATGAAAATATAAGTCGAAAATAAAAGTAAGTAAAATGAATGCAAACTACATAGGAATGAAGGAATACAATAATGCAAATAAGAGATATTGAAGAAAAATATTAAAAAGGAGTACTAATATTCTGAAGATAGATTAGAAAGTGAATAAAAAGTAGAGAAAAGATATATTATGGAGATCTGAAATGCATGAAAGTATGAACAAGAAATTTAGAGTAAAAGGAAAGAGAAACATACCAACAAACATTTAATTGAGGATGGGGTAGGTGAGGCCAAATGAAAGGTGGTGACACATTAAGGCTCTGAGGGAAATATGAAAGGAAGACTGTAGAACGTGAAACAAAGAACATGCACAAGGGTAAACATGAAGACAGTACCTACAAAAGAAAAACAAATTAGTGGAAAAAACTAAATATGTAATAAATATGTAATTATTAATTCAACAATAAGGCAATGCATGTATAGCAATTATAAATAACTAATATGAAATGATTAATGGAACTGCTGTGGAGAAAAACAAGCAATGTGAGAAGCGTAAATTAAGAATGAGGAGATCTTGAAGTGTGCATGGTTTTAACTCTGCAAATCTCTGTGATTGTTTTCAATTTAATGGGGTCTTCATACGTTTTTTTGTTTTTGTATATCACTTTAAATACGAAAGGATGAAATAATCCAAAACAATCACAAAGAGAGCGACGCGTTGGCCACATATTTAGAAATTCTGTGTGTGTGTCTGCAGTAGCCTTAGCATAACCTTGTGAAAAGTATACAAAATTCCCTGACCAAGAATTATTTTAATCAGAGTAGCTGCAGAAAAGACTTTGAGCAACTCTGTATATTCCAGGAAGTAAAGAATTACTCTTCTAGGCTTTTTTTGGAAGTAGAAGCCAGAGCAGAGGGCCTAATTAAAGTGCTTGTTAGATATTGAGTGGTGGGAATCGAATATTCAATATTTTAGGAATAAAAGGTTTGAAGAGGGTAATAGGATTGAGACCTTCTGAATCCGCAGGCTGACCATAAATTCTCCAATTGTTTCTCCTATCCCTGTTTTCTCAGTCCTCCACTTGTCTTTGTAAGATAGAAATATGTGACTGACGGGTGTTGACGTAGAGGTTAGTATCTGTAAAGGCTGAGATGTTTTGTTCAGCTGGCTGAGAGGCACTTTTCCATGTGAGACCATCTGTCACCAAGGGATTGTAGGTTTGTTTTTGTCGCTTCCATATAAGGGTGTAAGGCCCTGATTTCTTCCAAAAAAGGATCCATAGAAAAAGGCAGAAACTATTTTGGGGCTTTTTTTAGTCTCTTAGTTTATGCTTTCCCTGTGATCAATGGCCGAGGAGCCCCTATGGAAGATAAATTGGAGGTAGAGGTAGCACTTCTGTTAAGGAGTGTACACAAATCCTCCATTAGTAGAATTTGAGACATTGTGGAGGAGGTCCTAGTATGTCTGTGTGAGGGAGATTTAAACATTGTTTTGATATCTTTTTCAGTCTCCCTCTTCAATTGAGAAAATAATGGAAGCATTGCTCATTCCCACAAAACAAAGAAACAAAGAGGAAAAAAAGAATAGCAGGCTTCTTGCATACCAAAGAGTTTAGCTTGGAAGACACGGTTAAGGACTAAAATAACCATCTTCACAGCTTTCAGGAACATACAGACTTGATTTAGAAAACCAATTTTTTTTACCACAGCTGTGGAATTTTACTGGGAGATATCCCATTTTTCTTATTTGTTGTGCTTTCAACCTCCTTCCACTTTGTGGTGAAAACTATGGTGGATCCCAGAAAGCTATACATTTCTGGAAACTAGACAAAATTCTGATTTCAGCAAGGTGTCATTTGTGAAGATCATTCAAGGTTTTCTCAAAAAAACAAAAGGCCATAATTATGACCCAGTTTGTGTCGGTCTTGCGCCATGCAACATGATGCAAAAACAACGCAAACCTTGTGTCAGATTTTTGAAGCTACACAAAGCCACTGTGCATAGATCTGAGTGGCTTCGAAAATATGGAGTAAAGCAGCCAGCGCAGATTTCTGCATTGCCTTACTCTGTGCTAGGGAGGCATTCTATGGGCATTGTGTGGGTGTTCCCACGCAGCTCCTGTAGATTTTGACACTTCCCCAGATTTACAAGAAGTTGTAAACCTAAAGATGTACCAAAACCTTTCACCTCCCAAGGGGGAGGGATAATGAGGGGAAAAATATATAGTTTCTTCCTCTTTCCATATGTGTGCTGCATTCTGCACTGCATTGTGCCACTTTCTGATAAATACGTCCCTAAATGTTTAAATAAAAAAATATTGAAAATTAGTAGGAAAAAACTGCATTTATGACAGTGTTTTCATTTGTAATTTTCTGTCACAATGGGGAAATTTACAAAAGCAATAAATCACAATGGACAGTTTATCAAAGCAATATGCCATTTCATTTGCAGGACCCTTCTGGTTGTGGGGGATTATAGGGTTTGTTCGTTTTCCAAGAACTCAAAGATACCAAGAGACAGCAACTGAGCTGTACCTTGCAAAGGGTTTTCATTGGTTACCAGGTATAGGACAATTCATAAGGTAAAATATAAAGAATGAAAAATAGGTATCAGGGAAACCTATGAACTTCCAAAATAGGCACAAGATATGAAGTTTAGAATCAGTGGGTATTTGCACACCTCTGAATTTGTGGGTACCCATACTAACATGTAAATGTCTTCTTTTGTACACATTGGCTTACATTCGAAAGACACAAATGTAGGGAAATACAATTAGTAATAACACTTGTTCTACTATTCTGTGTTCCCCTAAGTCTCCCAATAAAAACGGTACCACACTTGTGTGGGTAGTCTTAGTGCCCGCAATAAGGAATGGCCCAAACCACAACATGGAGACATTATATTATTCCACCAACAACTGACCCTTTTTTTGCAATGTGACTAGTTCAGCAGGCACCTGTTGAAGCAGAGAAAGCCTGTACATTTTTCAAAACTATACACTTGGGGAAATCAAGAGTTGGGTGATTTGCATTGCTCCCACCATGTGTTCTTACCCATAAAATGTTGCAAACCTCAAACTTTGACTAAAAAACACATTTTTCTCACGTTACTGTGATGGACAGTTCTAAAATCTGCAGGAAGCAACTAATTTGTGACCACCTACCATCCCCCCATGTCTCCCAGAAAACAGTACTTCATTTGTGTGGGTAGGGCTAGTGGCCACAACAGGCAAGGCTCTAAAATGGAATATCACAACTATACACCTGGGGGAATCCAGAGTGGAGTGACTTGTGTGGCTCCTACCATTTTTCCCTACCCAGAAGCCCTTGCAAGCCTTAAACTTTGCCTAATATTGCACATTTTCCTTGCATTTCTGTGACATAAACTTCTGGAATCATCATAAATCCACACACTTCCTTCCATTCAGCATTCTCACATTCATCACAATGAAAGTACGGCCCCACTTGTATGGCTAGGCCTAGTGCCTTCGACAGGAAAAAATCAAACCAAGGTCAATGAGTGTCCCTTTGTTAGAACTCACATTGATGTTAGTTCGATCTGTTCCTGTCACGGCCACAAGGCCCAGCCACATACATTTTCCTTTGGACGATTGGGGAAAGGCTACATGGTAGGAATTTTATGGATACCTTCTGATTTTGAGAGTATACATCACAGAAATGCAAGGAAAATGTGTGATTTTAGTCAGATTTTGAGGTTTGCAGGGCATTGTGAGTAGGAAAACGTTATGGATTAATGAGAGACACAACACCCTGTACTCCCTTGGTTAATAGAAATGGCTGGGTTTGGTAGGTTTTGTTGTTGTGTTGATGTTGCCACATTGCATCTGGGACCACACATTTTTGCGAGCATGAGGCCTATGCACACAGATGAGGTACAATTTTTATCAGGGGATATATGGGAACTTTGGGTGGTAGGAAGTTTGAGGCTCCCACAGATTCCAGCACTATGAGTGATCCACTCGAGCCACCCTGGAGTCCCCCTAGTGTCTAGCTCATGAGTATATCTAAAGTGTCACAGCTCCATTTTGTGCCCCATTTGCGGTGGGTTTTACAGGTTGGTCTCATTTAATTTCTTCCCCTGTGGTGCCTTTCTATTTCAAGTACTCCTGGGTTTCCCCCTCCTAGGAAGCCTGAACCAATGACCCGCTGTTCTGTTGCTATACAAGGTTCGTCTAGTTTGCACCTTCAGATATCACATTCCTATTTAGGATAGTCACAATTCCACTGTGAACCATTGGATTGTACCATCATGCACTTTGGGTTCCGTTGTAGTTACTATCATTGTCAATTACTGTTTGAACCTGCCAGGCCCCATATCTGTTGTACGTAACATGTGATTTTCCCCAGGTTCATTGGAATATTCCACACTGCCATATGGGACACGTACCTTTCTGGAACACTCTTGACTTCTTGTATAAATAACCCCTCTGAACCTGCATCCGTGCTTGGACTTATACCTGTACCCGTCCTACATATGGAACGTCCCTGCACTCACCTCCTCTCCTTTCAGTCTCTTCAAGACTCATGATTTGCTCCAGCTGCTTCTCTATAATTATCCTTCAGCGCTCCTTACCTGTCCCTGCTCTGGATCCTCTCTTCAATCCTTGCCGTTTGAACTGTGTTGCTCAAGGACTAGAGAGTGAATGCTGAATGAACCTTGTAACTTCAGTCTGTGTACCAAGTGTTCCAAGAATAACTAATTACAGAGTCTAACCTTGTTTTCCAGCATACCTTGAGAGTGTCGGCTACTCCAACCTATGAAATGAGTGTAATCTTGTTTTTGGTATATCTTGGGAGTGTCCCCAACTTCAACCCATGTTTCAAGTACAACCTTGAGAGTGTCAGTAACTCCGATCTTGTGCCAAGAATAACCTTGTTCCGAGTATAACCTTGTTCCAAGTATATCCTTGTTCCGAGTGTAACCTTGCTTTGAGTATTAACTTGTTTTTAGTATAACCTTGTTCTGAGTATAGCCTACGTACTGAATGTAACCTGTTTCTGTGAGTAACCTGGTCTCTAGCATAAGTTGAAAGTTTGTGTAAATTCCAACCTATGTACCTAGAGCAACCATGTTTCTACTATCCCTTGGGAGTGTCCTGACTCCAGTCAATGTACCGAGTATAACCTAGGGAGTGCCATTAACTCCAATCTATGTTTCTTAGTTAACCCCAGGAGTACCATAGGCTCCAATCAGTATTTGGAGTTCTTCCTCAAGAGTCTCAGAAGATTCTTATCCAAGTACCTGGTTATTCTGCTCCTATGCTGTGGCTATGAAGAAACCTGTAAGTGTTGATTATTAAAGCAGTACATTGTAAAAGGTGTAGTGGTCTGTCACTGTATTGATGATAATTGCCACTTATTTTTATTCCCAGTGTATTGTGTCTTCATGGATCCAGAGATGCTGGGGTAAATGTCCAACTTCACATACCAATAAGGTTCCAGGAGTGACACATGCTGTTAAGCAGAGTAGAACCAGGCCTGGCAATTCAGGCTGGACTGTTCCCGTGGAGAACAGGGTTAAGACCGATTTGCATATGGCTGAGTCCAAACTAGGGTAACACAGTGAGTACAAGAACAATGGCTTAATGATCTGTGACTAGGGGTGAGTGTTTGAAAAGTTTCAGCACTCTGTCCCTCATCCTATTTTGTTGCTAAAGTCACCCTAAGTGGCCAGGGTATGCTTAACCGTGGGTCTCTTGCTCACTGTGCACCTTGATTCAAGCTAGGCTGGCTGAGGAGGGATGATACCCAAAACTGGTTCTAGGATGTTTTTTTTCCAGACAAGGGAGAACCTGGCCTGGCAGTTTGGGCTGGTCTCTTCCCATGGAAAATAGAGACTTATTTGCATATGACTGGGTCCAAACTGGGGTGGTATGAGGGGCAAATGAACAATTGATTAACCCATTTGTCGCCACAGATGTAATGGTTACGTCCATGGCAGCGCCCGTGTGGCGCCATGGATGTAACCGTTACGTCCTGGGACCGGCCCTCGGGGGAAGCGCTAGCCCCCCCCGAGGGCCACCCCCCCCCAGGCCAGGGCTGAAAGGGAAACCCCTTGGCCTTATTTTTAGGCCGATCAGACCCCAAGGGGGGGGGCAGAAAGCCACTAGACACCAGGGATTTTATTGTTGTTTTTTTTTGTGTTGGGGGGCGGCCCCTTGGGCAAGGGTCGCCCCCAGGGGCCCATATGTATTATTGGGCAGTTCTGTCCCCCCCTATTTTTTTTAGGCCTTTCTGCCCCCAAGGGGGGCAGAATCCCAATAGCGCCAGGGATACTATATGTGTGTATGTGTGCTTTGTGTGGGGGGGTGGCCCCTTGGGCAAGGGTCGCTCCCCCTGGGGGGCCAATTTATTTATCGCCGTTTCTGCCCCCCTTGGGGGCAGATTGGCCTTATTCTTAGGCCGATCTGCCCCCAAGCAGAAAGCCACTAGACACCAGGGATTTTATTATTGTTGTTTTTTTTGTGTTGTGGGGCGGCCCCTTGGGCAAGGGTCGCCCCCAGGGGCCCATATCTATTATTGGGTAGTTCTGCCCCCCCCTTGGGGGCAGATAGGCCTATTTTTTATAGGCTTTTCTACCCCCAAGGGGGGCAGAATCCCCATAGTGCCAGGGATACTATATGTGTGTGTGTATTGCTTTGTGTGGGGGTGTGGCCCCTTGGGCAAGGTTCGCTCCCCTTGGGCGGCCAATGTATTTATTGCTGTTTCTGCCCCCCTTGGGGGCAGATTGGCCTTATTTTTCGGCCGATCTGCCCTCAAGGGGGGCAGAAAGCCACTAGACACCAGGGATTTTATTGTTGTTTTTTTTTTTGTGTGTTGGGGGGCGGCCCCTTGGGCAAGGGTTGGCCCCATGGGCACAAATGCATTATTGGGCAGTTCTGCACCCCCTGGGGGCAGATAGGCAAATTTTGTTTTAGGCCTTTCTGCCCCCAAGGGGGGCAGAATCCCCATAGCACCAGGGATAATGTATGTATGTGTGTGTGCTTTGTGTGGGGGGTGGCCCCTTGGGCAAGGGTTGCCCCCCCAAAGGGGGCAAAGTAATCTGGGTGATTTCTGCCCCCCCTTGGGGGCAGATTGGCCTATTTTTTGTAGGCCCTTCTGTCCCTCGGGGGGGCAGAAACCATGAAGACGCCAGGGATTTTTTTTCTTTCTTTTTTTTTTTTTGTGTTGGGGGTGCCCCCTTGGGCAAGGGTCGCCCCCGAGGGCCAAAATGCACTATTGGGCAGTTCTGCCCCCCACCCCCCTTGGGGGCTGATCGGCCCTTACTTTTTTTTTTTAGGCCCATCTGCCCCCAAGGGGGGCAGAATCTACTTAGTGCCAGGGATCATGTGGGTGCTTTGTGTGGGGGGGTTGGCCCCTTGGGCAAGGGTCACCCCCAAAGGGGGCAATATATTCTATGGCATTTCTGCCCCCCTTGGGGGTAGATTGGCCTATTTTTTTTAGGCCCATCTTCCCCCAAGCAGAGAACACTAGACACAAGGGAACATTTTAAAATGGTTGGTGGCAGGGTGTTTGTCAACTGGCGAAGTATTTGCTTTTATGATAATAACAGTTTTTCTCCTGTTTGTTCTAGTTCAAAGCTTTTGCTGACTTTGCTGTGGCTTGTTGCAGTTTGGGCAGTAGTTGTCCTGCGGTTTGCGTAGTTGCATGTTTTAGGTAAGTAAATACATTTACTCCAAGTGAGTATTGTTGCCATGCATGAATGACATGTTTGTAGGTGGTGTACTGAATGCAGGATTGTGTGTGAAATTGTCCTTAGATTTATGCACAATGATTATTGTGTTGTTTTATGTCTAATTTGCTTTTTTTTCTCTCTTTTTAGTGGGATATCGTTGGTGATTGCTGTAGAGTGCAGAGTAGTTGGTGAGTCAAGCTTTTTCAGGCAAGTGAGCAGTATAGTTTTTGAGTTTATAACTCTTAGTGATAAAGCTACACTTTGTTACTTATCTTACACAGTGCTGGTTGTTGGTGGTGTACTTGTCCAGTTAATTTTTGTAGAAAGGATCATGGCTAGCCGTAGGATGACCGCTCAGCAGGTTGTTAGTGTGCTTTTTGAGTCATCTTTGGACCATGAATATGAGACTGACTCTGCATCTGAGGCAGAGGAGGAAGTGCAAGATTCTGGAAGATAATTTTCTGTCAGAGAGGAATCATCTGATGATGAAGCCACTCTCAGTGCTGATGAAGGGCCTGTTTTAGAGGAGGACACTGATGTGCCGATGGTGCAGGAGCCAGCGGCTGAAAGGCTTCCCATTGGAAGACCTGACACGTGGGTTGCACCAAACATGGAGCAGCCACAGTTGCCTGCGTTTACTGGTTTTCCAGGGTGTCGAGCTAATATGGAAAACTTTTTGCCCGTCAACTTTTTTGAGTTGTTTATGGACAATATATTTTTGGAAGAGATTGTTGAGCAGACTAATTTGTATGAAGAGCAGTTTTTGAGGGACAACGGTGCCAGACTTAGGCCACACTCTAGAGGTAGCCGGTGGATTCCCCCAAATCTGGAAGAGTTGAAAAAGTTCTTGGGTTTGACTTTTTTGATGGGGCTGATAAGGAAGCCATCGCTGTCTTCATATTGGTCTACTAGTCCCTTGATGGCAACTGCTATATTTCCTGCCATCATGAGTCGTAACCGGTATGAGCTTCTTCTTCGGATGTTGCATTTTGTAGATAATGCTTTAGCCTTGCCACGAGATCATCCTGATTCTGACCGTCTTTTTAAGATTAGACCCGTCCTTGATCATTTGGTAGATCGGTTTTCAGAGACAAAGAAATATCTGTAGATGAGTCTTTGGTCCTGTTCAAGGGTCGTTTGGTTTTTAGGCAGTACATTCCTAGCAAGAGGGCACGGTATGGAATTAAGGGCCAGATGTACCAAAGGATTTTACCCATTCTGTGTCTATGGGAAAAAGCTTTCGTACATATGGCCCTAAATTGTATATGCTGTCTGAAAGTAGTATAGGATATGTTTATAATTTCCGGGTCTACACTGGTAGGGATTCCAATATTGACCCCCCTGGTGGTCCACCCACCTTTGGAGTTAGTGAGAAAATTGTGTGGGAACTTGGTAGACGACTGTTTAACAAAGGTCACCATTTATATGTAGATAACTTCTACACTGGAGTTCAGTTGTTCAAGGAGTTGTTCAGAGTGGACACTGTTGCTTGTGGCACAACCCGCTCTAATCGGAAAGGCTATCCAAGAGAGCTTGTCTGTAAAAAACTTGAGAAGGGACAGTGCAATGCCTTGCGGAATGATGAGCTGCTAGCTCTGAAATTTGTAGACAAGAGGGATATATACATGCTAAGTACCATCCATGATGAGAGTACTTCACCTGTGGCTGTTTGGTGTCAGGTTGCCGAAGTGCGCAAACCTGTGTGCATCTTAGACTATAATAAGCACATGCGTGGTGTTGATAGAGTAGATCAGAGGTTGGAACCTTACACTGCTGCTCATAAATCTTATGTTTGGTATAAGAAATTAGCGGTTCACTTGTTCCACTTGGCAACTTTTAATGCTTATGTTGTGTTCAAGGATAGTTCTCCAGAGTCAAGGATGACATTTGTGAAATTTCAGGAGTCTATCATAGCTAGCCTTGTTGTGCTGGAACACGCAAGAGTTCCTAGAGAAGCAGTGGTGGAGGATGTGGCTAGATTGAAAGATTGTCACTTTGCTGAGCACATTCCTCCCACGGCCAAAAAAAACTTTCCTGCTAAGAGATGTAGAGTCTGTGCTCGAAGAGGTATCAGGAAGGAGACTAGGATGTACTGCCTTGAGTGTCCTTCAAAGCCTGGGCTGTGTGTGGGTGGCTGTTTCAGGAGCTACCACACACAGAAGAATTATTGGGAAATTCGGTGAGCGTAAACTGCTGTTTTATATTTTTATATGTTCAGTTTCACTGTTGGCATTAGTCATGTATTCAGTTAGAGCTTTTGTGTTTGTAGTTTTGTACTTATTTATGATTAGTGGTTTCTTTGTTGTTTAAAAACAAAAAAAGGGATGGTATGTGTGGGATGGCGCTTGGCTGGCAGTGTGCGTGGGGTGGCGCTTGGCTGGCGGTGTGCGTGGGGTGGCGCTTGGCTGGCGGTGTGCGTGGGGTGGCGCTTGGCTGGCGGTGTGTGTGGGGAGGCGCTTGGCTGGCGGTGTGTGTGGGGTGGCACTTGGCTGGCGGTGTGCATGGGGTGGCGCTTAGCTGGCGGTGCCAGCCAAACGCCAGTCCACACACATCAGTTGGTGTGATTGCGGTATCAGGCATGTGGGCGTATGAAAGTGATGGGCCCTTGAGTGGCGCTGTCTGTCGATGCGAGTGTTGTAATGTGCTGGGCCCGTGGCGTGAATGGTCTTGTGCATGTCATGTATGAAAGGTGTGTTAATGGACTGTAAAGCGGTTGGTGCCTTGCCGTGGCTTTACAGCTCATGAACTGTGAGTCATTGGTTCAGTTTTTTGGCCTTTCAGTTATTAACAGTGCATTTCACTTTTGTGAAATCTCTTGTTAATAAAATTTGATCTGCTGAACCATAACTCACCCTCGTGCCAAATCCAACCAGTATGTGTGATTAAAAATGACAAAACCTGCTCTGCTGTAATCAGGCGTCGCAGCACACTTGTGACACGCTAGGTGGGACCCCAATGAAGAAGCATGCCACCAACTTGATTGGTGGGTGAGGGGTCTTTTTCACATAACCTAAGTGCGTTTCTTTTCACAATTTTAGTGTTTGGCACATCACAGACTTATGTGGACACATCAAAATGATATATTACAAAACTACCTGTGTTTGAGGGGAGGGGGCACCTATGTTTTTGGTCCTGGGTGCGGCCTTCATCTAGGGGAACCTACCAAACCCAGACATTTTTTTAAACTAGACACCCCAAGGAGTCCAGGGAGGTGTGGCTTGTGTGGATCCCCCAACATTTCTTACCCAGAATCCTCTGCAAACCTCAAAATGTGGTTAAAAAAAGCATATTTTCATGACTTTTATTTGTACGATCACCGCTCCAGCACAAAATTCCTACTCCCAGTGTTCCCCTCAGTCTCCCAAGTAAAATGACACCTCACTTGTGTGGGTCCCTGTAGGAAAGTACCATCTTGCCTGGCATTTTACCCCCATATTTCACTGTATATATGTTGTTTTAGTCTATGTGTCACTGGGACCCTGCCAGGCAGGGCCCCAGTGCTCATAAGTATGTGCCCTGTATGTGTTCCCTGTGTGATGACTAACTTTCTTACTGAGGCTCTGCTAATCAGAACTAACAGGCTAGTGACCAATTTCACCAATTTACATTGGCATACTGGTACACCAATATAATTCCCTAGTATATGGTACTGAGGTACCCAGGGTATTGGGGTTCCAGGATATCCCTGTGGGCTGCAGCATTTATTTTGCCACCCATAGGAAGATCTGACAATTCTTACACAGGCCTGCCAGTGCAGCCTGAGTGAAATAACGTCCACGTTATTTCACAGCCATTTACCACTGCACTTAAGTAACTTATAAGTCACCTATATGAGTAACCTTCACCTGGTGAAGGTTGGGTGCAAAGTTACTTAGTGTGTGGGCACCCTGGCACTAGCCAAGGTGCCCCCACATCGTTCAGGGCAAATTCCCCGGACTTTGTGAGTGCGGTAACACCATTACACGTGTGCACTGTACATATGTACAGCGTCACAATGGTAACTCCGAACATGGCCATGTAACATGTCTAAGATCATGGAATTGTCACCCCAATGGCATTCTGGAATAGGGGAGGCAATTCCATGATACCCCGGGTCTCTAGCACAGAACCCGGGTACTGCCAAACTGCCTTTCCGGGGTCTCCACTGCAGCTGCTGCTGTCAACCCCTCAGACAGGTTTCTGCCCTCCTGGGGTCCAGGCAGCCCTGGCCCAGGAAGGCAGAACAAAGGATTTCCTCTGAGAGAGGGTGTAACACCCTCTCCCTTTGGAAATAGGTGGGAAGGCTGGGGAGGAGTAGCCTCCCCCAGCCTCTGGAAATGCTTTGATGGGCACAGATGGTGCCCATCTCTGCATAAGCCAGTCTACACCGGTTTAGGGATTTCCCAGCCCTGCTCTGGCACGAAACTGGACAAAGGAAAGGGGAGTGACCCCTGCCCAGAGCTCCTCCAGTGTGTCCCAGACCTCTGCCATCTTGGAAACAGAGGTGTTTGTGGCACACTGGACTGCTCTGAGTGGCCAGTCCCAGCAGGTGACGTCAGAGGCTCCTTCTGATGGACTCTTACCTCTCTTGGTAGCCAATCCTCCTTCCTAGGTAGTCAAACCTCCTTTTCTGGCTATTTAGGGTCTCTGCTTTGGGGAATTCTTCAGATAACAAATGCAAGAGCTCACCAGAGTTCCTCTGCATCTCCCTCTTCACCTTCTGCCAAAGGATCGACCACTGACTGCTCAGGACACCTACAAAACCACAACAAAGTAGCAAGACGACTACAAGCAACCTTGTATTGCTTCATCCTGCCGGCTTTCTCGACTGTTTCCAGGTGGTGCATGCGCTGCGGGTAGCCTGCCTCCTCTCTGCACCAGGAGCTCTGAAGAAATCTCCTGTGGGTCGACGGAATCTTCCCCCTGCAACCGCAGGCAACAAAAGACTGCATCACCGGTCCTCTGGGTCCCCTCTCAGCACAACAAGCGTGGTCCCTGGAACTCAGCAACTCTGTCCAAGTTACTCCCACAGTCCAGTGACTCTTCAGTCCAAGTTTGGTGGAGGTAAGTCCTTGCCTTCCTACGCTAGACTGCATTGCTGGGTACCGCATGATTTGCAGCTGCTCCGGCTCCTGTGCACTCTTCCAGGATTTCCTTTGTGCACAGCCAAACCTGGGTCCCCGACACTCTAACCTGCAGTGCACAACCTTCTGAGTTGTTCTCCGGCTTCCTGGGACTCCCTTTTCTGACTTCGGGTGAACCCTGTTTCACTTTTCTTCTAAGTGCCTGTTTAGGTACTTCTGCGGGTGCTGCCTGCTTCTGTGAGGGCTCCCTGACTTGCTGGGAGCCCCCTCTGTCTCCTCATCCAAGTGGCAACATCCTGGTCCCTCCTGGGCCACAGTAGCATCCAAAAACCCTAACCGTGACCCTTGCAGCTAGCAAGGCTTGTTTGCGGTCTTTCTGCATGGGAACAATTTTGCAAGCTTCTTCACGACGTGGGACATCCATCCTCCAAAGGGGAAGTTCCTAGTCCTCTTCGTTCTTGCAGAACAGCAAGCTTCTTCCAACAGGTGGCAGTTTCCTTGCACCCTCAGCTGGCATTTCTTGGGCTCCTGCCCACTCTCGACACTGCCGCGACTCTTGGACTTGGTCCCCTTGTCTTACAGGTACTCAGGCCCGGAAATCCACGGTTGTTGCATTGCTGGTGTTTGTTCTCCTTGTAGAATCCCCCTATCACAACTTCTGTGCTCTCTGGGGGTTGTAGGTGCACTTTACACCTACCTTTCAGGGTCTTGGAGTGGGCTATTTTTCTAACCCTCACTGTTTTCCTACAGTCCCAGCGTCCCTCTACAAGCTAACATAGGTTTGGGGTCCATTCGTGGTTCGCATTCCACTTTTGGAGTATATGGTTTGTGTTGCCCCTATACCTATGTGCTCCTCTTGCAATCTATTGTAACGTTACACTGCTTGCATTACTTTTCTTGCTATAACCTGCATAATTTTGGTTTGTGTGCATATATCTTGTGTATATTTCTCATCCTCATACTGAGGGTACTCACTGAGATACTTTTGGCATATTGTCATAAAAATAAAGTACCTTTATTTTTAGGATATCTGTGTATTGTGTTTTCTTATGATATTGTGCATATGACACCAGTGGTATAGTAGGAGCTTTACATGTCTCCTAGTTCAGCCTAAGCTGCTTTGCCATAGCTACCTTCTATCATCCTAAGCTGCTAGAAACACCTCTTCTACACTAATAAGGGATAACTGGACCCGGCACAAGGTGTAAGTACCTCTGGTACCCACTACAAGCCAGGCCAGCCTCCTACATTGGTTGTGCAGCGGTGGAATAAGTACTTGTAACTACTTACCACTTTGTCATTGTGTACTTTTCATAAGAGAATAATATACAAAACAAGTTCAGTGTATGTACACTTAACCAAAACGTTTTGCTTTTCTTCTTTTACACTTCCTACTAAGTGCTGAAAAGTACTCCAAAACTTCTATAAACTTTCTAAAAGTTTGAAAAAGTTTTTTTTCTGTTCTTTAAAAAGTGCTGAAACTTTTTTTTTCTTCTCACTGTCTCTAAACCTTCTTTTATCATGTCTGCTGTAGAGTCTGCTCTTAAAATGGTCAATACTACTTATGACAATTTAAATTTCAAGAGCCTAAGGAGTCTCTGCTTAGATAGAGGTTTAGTGATAGGAAAGAACCCTACAAGAGAATTTCTGTATAACATGCTCATTGTGAATGATGAGTCCCTAGCTGGTACTTCAAATGAGAAGTTAATAGATAGCTCCCATTCTGACTCAGGGGAACTCCTTGAGGGAGGTGGGGAGGGTTCTGTTCCAAATCTGCCCCTTAGCAGACCACATAGCAATGTTGGTAGTAATAGGAGCTCCCATCATAGTAGGGATGTTTTTTTTCCTGGAGGCCAGGTTGTTAGAGTCCAAGCTGTTAGGGACAGATCTCCCTCTGTTGTTTCCAATTTGTCCTCAGTGTCCAAGCATTCCCAACCCACCCACCCTGAAGACAACATGTTAGAAAGGGAACTCAAAAAGTTGAGAATGGAAGAGACCAGACTGAAGCTTAAACAGAAACAGCTGGCTCTAGACAGGGAATCCCTAGACCTGGAGAAGGAGAGACAGAGATTGGGGTTAGGACCCCATGGTGGCAGCAGCAGTATTCCTGATAGTAATTATGTGAGAGAGCATGATTCCAGGAATCTGCACAAGATAGTTCCCCCTTACAAGGAGGGGGATGACATCAACAAGTGGTTTGCTGCACTTGAGAGGGCCTGTATGGTACAGGGGGTCCCTCAAAGGCAGTGGGCTGCTATATTGTGGCTATCTTTCACTGGAAAGGGTAGGGATAGGCTCCTTACTGTTAGAGAAAGTGATGCTAACAATTTTGCAGTTTTGAAGGATGCACTCTTGGATGGATTTGGCTTAACTACTGAACAATAAAGGATTAAGTTCAGGGACACCAGAAAAGAGTCCTCACAAGACTGGATAGACTTTGTTGACTGTTCAGTGAAGGCCTTGGAGGGGTGGTTACATGACAGTAAAGTTTCTGACTATGAAAGCCTGTATAATCTTATTCTGAGAAAGCATATTCTGAATAACTGTGTGTCTGACTTGTTACACAAATATCTAGTGGACTCAAATCTGACCTCTCCACAAGAATTGGGAAAGAAGGCAGACAAATGGGTCAGAACAAGAGTGAACAGAAAAGTTCATACAGGGGGTGACAAGGATGGCAAGAAGAAGGATGGTAAGTCTTCTGACAAGGGTGGGGCCAAAGTAAAACTGAGTCTTCATCAGGCCCACAAAAATCCTCTGGTGGGAGTGGTGGGTCCAAATCCTCTTCAAATCAAGTTAAAAAGCCTTGGTGTTATTTGTGTAAAGTCAAAGGCTATTGGACAACTGATGCCAGTTGTCCAAAGAAAAACACCAAACCTCCCACTACCACAACCCCTACTACGAACTCTAGTGCCCCTAGTAATAGCAGTGGTGCTGGGAGCAAACCTACTAATAGCCAATCCAAGGGAGTAGCTGGGCTCACTTTTGGTTGGGGTTGGTCTTGTTAGGGAGACCACAGAGGCAGGCTGTGTTAGTCTCTGAAGGTGCCATTGATTTGGCCACCTTGGTTGCTTGTCCACTTAATATGGATAAGTACAAGCAACTTCCCCTAATAAATGGTGTTGAGGTTCAGGCCTACAGGGACACAGGTGCCAGTGTTACCATGGTAATAGAGAAACTCGTACACCCTGAACAACACCTACTTGTCACCAGTACCAAGTGACAGACGCTCATAATAACACTCTTAGCCACCCCATGGCTGTTGTGAATCTCAACTGGGGGGGGTGACTGGTCCAAAGAAAATTGTGGTTGCTTCAGATTTACCTGTAGACTGTCTACTAGGAAATGATTTAGAGACATCAGCTTGGGCAGAAGTGGAGTTGGAGGCTCATGCAGCAATGCTGGGCATTCCTGGGCATATTTTTGCTTTGACAAGGGCTCAGGCCAAAAAGCAAAAAGGACAGGGTGACTTGGATCCTGGAACAATGGACCAAGTGCTCCCTAAAGCTAGGGGTAGCAAGGGTAAATCCCTACTCACTATCCCTCCCTCTACAGATGATTCTCCTTCTGAGGAAGAAGAATTTCCTCCCTGTGCAGAACCTTCACCAGAGGAGCTGGCAGCAGACACTGCTGAGCTTTTGGGTAGAGGGGGGCCTGCCAGGGAAGAGCTGAGTGTGGCACAGCAATCCTGTCCCACATTAGAGGGTCTCAGACAGCAAGCTGTCAAACAGAAAAATGGGGATGTCAGTGACTCACATAGAGTTTACTGGGAGGACAACCTCTTGTACACAGAGGCAAGGGACCCAGCCAGGAGATTGGTCATTCCCCTGCAGTACAGAGAGTTGCTCCTAGCTCTGGCACATGACACTCCTTTGGCTGGGCATTTGGGCCAGATCAAAACATGGGAAAGGCTTGTCCCCCTGTTTCACTGGCCTAGGATGTCAGAGGACACAAAAGATTTCTGTAAGTCTTGTGTGACCTGCCAAGCCAGTGGCAAGACTGGTGGCACACCAAAGGCTCCCCTTATTCCACTACCTGTGGTTGGGGTCCCCTTTGAAAGGGTAGGGGTTGACATAGTTGGCCCCCTTGACCCTCCTACTGCTTCAGGCAATAGGTTTATCTTGGTGGTTGTGGACCATGCAACAAGATATCCTGAAGCAATTCCGCTAAGGACCACTACAGCACCTGCAGTGGCAAAAGCCCTCCTGGGAATCTTTTCCAGGGTGGGTTTCCCAAAAGAGGTTGTATCAGACAGGGGTAGCAACTTTATGTCTGCATACTTGAAAGCTTTGTGGAAGGAATGTGGTGTAACCTACAAATTCACCACACCTTATCATCCACAGACCAATGGACTGGTAGAGAGGTTTAATAAAACTCTCAAAGGAATGATAATGGGACTCCCTGAAAAACTCAGGAGGATATGGGGTGTCCTGTTACCTTGCCTCCTTTTTGCTTACAGTGAGGTACCCCAGAAAGGAGTGGGCTTCAGCCCCTTTTAACTCCTATTTGGAGTAAGAGGTCCACTAACACTTGTGAATGAGGGTTGGGAACAACCTTTAAAAGCTCCCAAACAGGACATAGTGGACTATGTACTTGGCCTAAGATCCAGAATGGCTGAGTACATGAAAATGGCCAGTAAAAACCTTCAGGCCAGCCAAGAGCCCCAAAAGCAATGGCATGACCAGAAGGCTGTTCTGATTCAGTACCAACCAGGACAGAAGGTGTGGGTATTGGAGCCTGTGGCCCCAAGAGCACTCCAAGACAAATGGAGTGGACCCCATCTCATTGTTGAGAAAAAGGGTGAGGTCACCTACTTGGTTGACCTGGGCACTGCCAGGAGTCCCCTTAGGGTGATTCATGTCAACCGCCTAAAACCCTACTATGACAGGGCTGATCTCACCCTGCTCAAGGCAACAGATGAGGGACAGGAAGAAGAGAGTGACCCTCTCCCTGATCTCTTCTCCTCCACTGAAGAGGATGCTCTAGTGGAGGGAGTAGTTTTAGCAGACTGTCTTACTGCAGAACAGAAAGACAACTGCATAAATCTCCTTGGACAGTTTTCTGAACTCTTTTCAGCTGTGCCACGCACCACATCTTGGTGTGAACACGCAATTGATACTGGAGACAGCATGCCTGTCAAAAGTAAAATCTATAGGCAGCTTGACCATGTCAGGGACTGCATAAAACAAGAAGTTCAAAAAATGCTTGATCTATGAGTGGTTGAAACTTCTTAAAGCCTATGGGTGAGTCCTGTGGTGCTTGTACCAAAGCCTCACTCAAAAGATGGAAAAAGGGAGATGAGGTTTTGTGTTGATTACAGAGGTCTCAATCAGGTAACAAAAACTGATGCTCACCCTATACCCAGGGCAGATGAGCTCATAGATACACTGGCATCTGCTAAGTATCTAAGCACCTTTGATTTGACTGCAGGGTATTGGCAGATCAAATTGACTGAGGATGCTAAACCTAAAACTGCATTCTCAACTGTAGGAGGGCACTACCAATTTACAGTGAGGCCCTTTGGTTTGAAAAATGCACCTGCCACTTTCCAGAGGTTGGTGAACACAGTCCTGCAAGGGTTGGAGGCTTTTAGTGCAGCATATCTAGATGATATAGCTGTCTTTAGCTCCACCTGGGATGAACACCTGGTCCACCTTTGGAAAGTGTTAGATGCCCTGCAAAAGGCAGGCCTCACTATCAAGGCTTCAAAGTGCCAGATAGGGCAGGGAAAGGTGGTTTATCTTGGACACCTGGTAGGTGAAGAACAGATTGCACCACTTCAGGGGAAAATCCAGACAATCATGGATTGGGTTCCCCCTACAACTCAGACCCAGGTGAGAGCCTTCCTAGGCCTCACTGGGTATTACAGGAGATTCATTAAAAACTTTGGCTCCATTGCAGCCCCACTTCATGATTTCAATAGCAAGAAGATGCCTAAAAAGGTGTTGTGGGCAGCTAGCTGTCAGAAAGCTTTTGAGGAGCTCAAACAGGCCATGTCCACTGCACCTGTCCTAAAAGAGCCCATGTTACTCCAAGAAATTCATTGTTCAAACTGATGCATCTGAATAAGGGGTAGGGGCAGTCTTATTACAACTGAATTCTGAGGGCCAGGATCAAGCAGTTGCTTTTATCAGCAGAAGGTTGACCCCTAGAGAAAAGTGTTGGTCTGCCATTGAGAGGGAGGCCTTTGCTGTGGTCTGGGCACGGAAAAAGTTGAGGCCACACCTGTTTGGCACTCACTTTATTGTTCAGACAGACCACAAACCTTTACTTTGGCTAAAACAAATGAAAGGTGAAAATCCTAAATTGTTGAGGTGGTCCGTATCTCTACAGGGGATGGACTATACAGTGGAACATAGACCTGGGAGTGCCCACTCCAATGCAGATGGACTCTCCAGATACTTCCACTTAGACAATAAAGACTCATCAGGTCATGGCTAGTCTTATTGTCCTTCGTTTGGGGGGGGGGGGGTTGTGTAGGAAAGTACCATCTTGCCTGGCATGTTACCCCCATATTTCACTGTATATATGTTGTTTTAGTCTATGTGTCTGTGGGGAACACATACAGGGCCCCAGTGCTCATAAGTATGTGCCCTGTATGTGTTCCCTGTGTGATGACTAACTGTCTCACTGAGGCTCTGCTAATTAGAACCTCAGTGGTTATGCTCTCTCTGCTTTCCCAATTTGTCACTAACAGGCTAGTGACCAATTTCACCAATTTACATTGGCATACTAGTATACCCATATAATTCCCTAGTATATGGTACTGAGGTACCCAGGGTATTGGGGTTCCAGGAGATCCCTATGGGCTGCAGCATTTCTTTTGCCACCCATAGGGAGATCTGACAATTCTTACACAGTCCTGCCAGTGCAGCCTTAGTGAAATAACGTCCACGTTATTTCACAGCCATTTACCACTGCACTTAAGTAACTTATAAGTCACCTATATGTCTAACTTTCACCTGGTGAAGGTTGGGTGCAAAGTTACTTAGCGTGTGGGCACCCTGGCACTAGCCAAGGTGCCCCCACATTGTTCAGGGCAAATTCCCCGGACTTTGTGAGTGCGGGGACACCATTACACGCGTGCACTGTACATAGGTCACTACCTATGTACAGCGTCACAATGGTAACTCTGAACATGGCCATATAACATGTCTAAGATCATGGAATTTTTATCGGGAGACTTGGGGGAACGCTGGGGGGAAGGAAATTTGTGGCTCCTCTCAGATCCCAGAACTTTCTGTCACCGAAATGACAGGAAAAAGTGTTTTTTTTGGCCAAATTTTGAGGTTTGCAAAGGATTCTGGGTAACAGAACCTGGTCAGAGCCCCAGAAGTCACCCCATCTTAGATTCCCCTAGGTGCCTAGTTTTAAAAAATGTGCAGGTTTGCTAGGTTTCCCAAGGTGCCGGCTGAGCTAGAGGCCAAAATCCACAGCTAGGCACTTTGTAAAAAACAGCTCTGTTTTCTTTCTGAAAATGTGATATGTCCACGTCGTGTTTTGGGGCATATCCTGTTGCGGGCTCTAGGCCTACCCACACAAGTGAGGTACCATTGTTATCGGGAGACTTGGGGGAATGCTGGGTCGAAGGTAATTTGTGGCTCCTCTCAGATTCCAGAACTTTCTGTCACCGAAATGACAGGAAAAAGTGTTTTTCTGGTCAAATTTTGAGGTTTGCAAAGGATTCTGGGTAACAGAACCTGGTCCGAGCCCCACAAGTCACCCCATCTTAGATTCCCCTAGGTGTCTAGTTTTAAAAAATGCACAGGTTTGCTAGGTTTTCCCAGGTGCCGGCTGAGCTAGAGGCCAAAATCCACAGCTAGGCACTTTGTAAAAAACAGCTATGTTTTCTTTCTGAAAATGTGATGTGTCCAAGTGGTGTTTTGGGGCATATCCTGTCGCGGGCGCTAGGCCTAGCCACGCCAGTGAGGTACCATTTTTTCCCAGGAGACTTGGGGGAATACAGAATAGCAAAACAAGTGTTATTGTCCCTTGTCTTTCTCTACATTTTTTCCTTCCAAATGTAAAAAAAGACGTCTATTTGAGAAATGCCCTGTAATTCACATGCTAGTATGGGGACCCCAGAATTCAGAGATGTGCAAATAACCACTGCCTCTCAACACCTTATCTTGTGGCCTTTTTGGAAATACAAAAGTTTTCTTGATACCTATTTTTCACTTTTTATATTTCAGCAAATGAATTGCTGTATACCCGGTGTAGAATGAAAACCCATTGCAAGGTGCAGCTAATTTATTGGCTCTGGGTACCTAGGGTTCTTGGTTAACCTACAAGCCCTATATATCCCCGCAACCAGAAGAGCCCAGCTGACGTAACGGTATATTGCTTTAAAAAATCTGACATCGCAGGAAAAAGTTACAGAGTAAAACGTAGAGAAAAATGGCTGTTTTTCTCACCTCAATTTCAATATTCTTTTATTTTAGCGTTTGTTTTCTGTAGGAAACCCTTGTAGCATCTACACAAATGACCCCTTGCTGAATTGAGAATTTTGTCTACTTTTCAGAAATGTTTAGCTTTCTGGGATCCGGCATTAGTTTCACAATCATTTCTGTCACTAACTGGAAGGAGGCTGAAAGCACAAAAAAATAGTAAAAATGGTGTATGTCCCAGTAAAATGCCAAAATTATGTTGAAAAATTGGGTTTTCTGATTCAAGACTGCTTGTTCCTGAAAGCAGGGAAGATGGTAATTTTAGCACCGCAAACCCTTTGTTGATGCCATTTTCAGGGAAAAACCACAAGCCTTCTTCTGCAGCTCTTTTTTCCCATTGTTTTGAAAAAAACAAAATTTTCACTGTATTTTGGCTAGTTTCTTGGTCTCCTTCAGGGGAACCCACAAAGTCTGGGTACCTCTAGAATCCCTAGGATGTTGGGAAAAAAAGGACGCAAATTTGGTGTGGGTAGCTTATGTGGACAAAAAGTTATGAGGGCCTAGGTGCAAACTGCTCAAATAGCCAAATAAAAGGCTTGGCACCTGAGGGGGAAAAGGCATCGCAGCGCAGGGGTTAAATCCAGATCTGTGGCTGGGGGTGAGTGTTTTAAAAGTTTTAGCACTCAGTCCATCATCCTTTTGTGTTGCCAAAGTCACCTTAAGTGGCCAGGGTATGCCCAGATGTGGGTTCCTTGCTCACGGTGCCACTGGATTCAAGCCAGCCTGGCTGAGGAGGGGTGATATCCTGAAAACAGCCCTGGGATGCTTGCTTCCGGTCCAAGGAGGACCTGGCCTGGTAGTTTGGGCTGGACTGTACACATGGAGAACAGGGTCCCGACTGATTTGCATATGTCTGGGTCCAAACTGGGGTGGCATGGTGGGCAAAAGAACAATGGATTAAACCTAGATCTGTGACTCAGGTGAGTGTTTGAAAAATGTCAGCACTCCATCCATCATCCTTTTGTGTTGCTAAAGCAGAGTAGTACGTCAACAAGTAGCACCTGTACCCCAAGTTTTTTCATATTATTTTGTCCCTTCCCCTCTTTTCACTCTGGAAGCCAGCTAGATCCAGTTATACTGTTCCTGGGTTCTAGATCTTTCTGAGAGGAAGTGGGGGTTCAGCATTGGCTCTAGTGTTGTCCTTGTGGATGGAACCAGGTGAGTTCATGGCAGAAGGCCAAGCCTTGCACTTTTCACCGCTCGGACGACATGGATGATCAGATGTATGTTTTGGATCTGGCCCAGACCCATCCAAGGACATCCTAAAAGTTTAGATATAGGGGGTGATTCTAACTTTGGCGGGCGGCGGAGGCCGCCCGCAAAGTTCCCCCAACAGAACACCGCTACGCAGTCAGAAGACCACCGCGGTTATTCTGTGTTTCCCGCTGGGCTGGCGGGCGACCGCCAGAAGGCCGCCCGCCAGCCCAGCGGGAAACCCCTTCCCACGAGGAAGCCGGCTCCGAATGGAGCCGGCGGAGTGGGAAGGGAGCGACGGGTGCAGTAGCACCCGTCGCGATTTTCAGTGTCTGCATGGCAGACACTGAAAATCTTTTAGGGGCCCTCTTACGGGGGCCCCACGACACCCCTCACCGCCATCCTGTTCCTGGCGGTCACAACCGCCAGGAACAGGATGGCGGTGAGGGGGTCGGAATCCCCATGGCGGCGCAGCAAGCTGCGCCGCCATGGAGGATTCCTCAGGGCAGCGGAAAACCGGCGGGAGACCGCCGGTTTTCCGTTTCTGACCGCGGCCATACCGCCGCGGTCAGAATGCCCTTGGGAGCACCGCCAGCCTGTTGGCGGTGCTCCCGCGGTCGTTGACCCTGGCGGTCAATGACCGCTAGGGTCAGAATGACCCCCATAGTCATTTAGATCTAGTCAGGGACTTAGTGGATATGCATCCTGTAGATCTAACAGAAGGGTTAATCCTGTCACAGTTGTTTGGAGAAATCTATCCCATGAACATACTGACCGGGTTATACATGATATTGGAAACCTTAAAGAGACAAGTCTTCATCTCCTGGACATGAATACCATTATTCAGACCTCTGATATCAAGTTGCTAACTCATCACCAGTAACAGTAAATGTCTTCTAACCTACATTACTGTTTTCAGTAAACTAGTTATTGGATTACAGTGGCCTGTTGAAACCTTTTTTTACCTCTTACAGGGGATTGAGTCATTAATTAAAGATTTCTTTGATGCAGCTTGCAAACCTATCCTCAGACTGTGCCAGTTCATTGACTCAATTGTCAGGTTTGACCATAAGATAATAGAAGTTAAATAGAAATGTAAATGGTGTCTTTATTGTAGTAAGGCGGAGCATTCTACTCAAGAATGTACAGCCAAACCAAAGAGAATTCAGGTGTTAGTGCCTTGACTTTGGATATGGTACCTAAACAACATGAGTGCCCAGCTGATTTGAGCCCCATCAGTTAGACACAATTCTTGACCTGGACCCCCGTTACATGGCTGCTACCTCACATAAGTTTCCATAACCCCTAATGATACCAGTATTCCTGATCATGTCACCCCAACTGAGACCAAGGTTATCTATGCTCATTGATTCTGAGGCCACAGGAAGTTTCCTGGATTTAACCTTAGTCAGTTCCTTGCATGTTCCAACTGATTATTAAGAGGTAGCCTGAGCAGCATAGAACCATAGATGGCTCTGAACTCTCTTCTGGGTTGATTATTTACCGAACTGCTCCACTGTTGTTAGTATGTAAGAAAGGGCACACAGAGACCTTGGAGTTTGATATCATTGACATACCTGCCTTTGGCGCTATGTTAGGAATTCCCTGGCTTCAGTTGCACAATCTTAGAATTGACTGGTTTCTCCATCTTGTCACTTTTGAATCTGATTACTGTCAAACTCATTGCTATGACAACATGATGAGAAGCCTGTGCCTCTTGACGTGTGGGTTATACACTTGAATCCCTGGCCCTACTTTAGGGAGTAACCAAAACATTCAAGATACCGGTGACAAACAACCAAGTACAAAACTACCTCCCCATAAGGAATTTGGTTGCTGCATAAATTTAGCATGAGGTACAGCACTTTCCTAAAATAAGATTTGCGCTCCTTCAGGGCCCAAGACAGAAGATTTCCTTTGTGTCAAACTAGGTAACAACACATGTTCCAGAACCTAACTTGTCATCTCAGGGTGTGACCAATGATAAAAATAAAACTCTAGGTTTTAGACATGTAGGACTCATGCTGCCTTGTCTTGTAGCAGCGAATGCCTCACATATAATTGTTGGAAGAGGTCCTATACCACACACTAGAATGACAGGATACGTGCCTCTGATTTTGCTGGTATTAAAGAGGATGTTGCAGGAGAACCAAAGTCCCTTCTGAGCAAATTGAAAGTCGTAGGGGCCAAAGATCCTTTTTGAGTAGAGTGAGGCAGAGAGGGAGTATGAATGACAATAGCCCTTGGTAACTGAAAAATAAGGCCCTGTACACTGCAGCTCCCTTATCAGAACAACACCCTTTCTACTCTCACAAAAGAATTAAAACAAGAAGCTTAGATCAGGTGTCCTGACATTCCATTAGCAGAGCTTCTAAAAATCCAAGAGATCTTAATTGCTTGTCAACTGTGGTTTGAGTGATCCACATTGTCTACAGGTGTGCATGATTGCATTCAAACTAGCCCAACACCTCTTCAGGACAAGATATCCCACTGTGCCCCTCCAAGTGATTCAAGTGAATTTCCTTTAACTGATTATCCCTGGCATGCCATCCGAATGGACGTTTTGACTGACATTCCTAACTCCAACGGCTAGTTTTGGTAGTAATTAATCTTTCCTCCAAGAGGATACACTTTCTTGCTCTTAAAGAAATACCTACTGCCAAGATTGCCATGCTGTTTTTTTGTTCAACACGTTATCCGATTGCACAGGCTGCCTTCAGTCATTGTGTCTAGCAGGGGCACTCTGGTGCAGTCTTTGCATATTTTTAAACATTGAACTCCAATTCTCGTCTGCCTGTGGCCCATATGCCGATGGACAGACGGAGTGGGTAAATCAGGTTTTAGAGCATGCACTGCTTTGTCCTGTGACCACTATTCTCCATTGTTGGGAGTCCTTGTTGCCATTCTCTTAATTTGCCTATAATAACACACCACATACAGTTATGGGAGTCTCCTCTTTTGTTGTATAACTGGCATACAACCATTTATGATGCCCGAAAACTTTGCAACAAATTTGAATGTGTCCCTGCAATACAAGAGATTGCAAAACACCCGTCTGAATCCCAACAAGAGGTGTTACAACACTTCCAGCAAGTTCAGGTGAGCCTTGAGAAGAAAGCTAATAAAAACTTTTGACAGCCACCAGAGTACAAAAGCGGAGATCAGGTTTGGTTTGTAACAAGATATCTAAGCCTATCCAAGCCTCTATGGTACTTGTAAAATGCAAGGTGCAACCTTGTATTTTAGGCCCTTTTCAGATGTAAGCGGTTATTAGGTCTACAACAGTTCACCTCCAACTGCCAGAGGATTTACTTGTTCACCCTGTGTTCCATGTTTCCCTTCTCAAACCATATCATGTCCAACCATGGCCATTTCCTCCTCTGCCACCTATAACCCTGCAGGGTCACTTAGGCCCTCACTACAACCCTGGCGGTCAGTGACAAAGTGGCGGTAATACCGCCAACAAGCCAGCAGTAGAAAAATTGAATTATAACCACGGCAGAAACTGTCAACACAGACAACCACTTTAATGCACTGACCGCCACAGCGTTAGCAACAAGCACCGCAACGGTAACCGCCAAAAGCCAGGCGGAAGACAATGTTACGCCCACTGTATTACAAGAAGCCTGTCCGCCACCTTTTCCGGGGCAGAACCAACAACAAAAGCACAGCGGAAACTAATCTCAGAAGTCAAAGGACTCACCTCTGGAGACTCAGAGAAGAACCACGAAGCCATGGAGCCTGAACTGCAGGTGTTCCCCATGTTGGTCAACCTCCTCCTACTCCAGGAATACCAATGCCGGCGACAACGACCACAGTGAGTACTGCCGCCTAGCACACAGGGGGGAAGGGAGGAAAAGAGAGTGACACACACACGCAACACCCCCACCCCCAACAACATACACACAAACAGATGCAACAACATTAAACATCCACCCCTTACCCCTCAGGAATAATGCAAGAACAAAAGGAAGTGAGTGTCATAAGATAAAATTCTAGAAATACGTCCTCAAAATTCACAACAGTATTTACAGATATACAAATGGAGGGACACTGCCCAGTCCATAATGTCCGGTGGCCACAGGGCCAAATCACATAGGCCAAGGCCCCACCTTACGCCCTCATCAAAACGGAGAACACACGGCTGGAGCATCAGGTCGGGAATACACAGGCACCTCAGGGGGATGGAGAATGGGGGAGCACCTCTTCCGGAAGATGGTATAACACCACTTGTCCTGGAGGGGGCAACATGCACTGTGCGATGTCCTGGGGAGTGCAAAGCCACAGTCTCTCAAGTGGGTGGTTTGCCCACTGCTTGGTCCTGGGGAGTGCAAAGCCACGGTCTCTCAAGCGGATGGCTTCTCCACTGGTTCTGGAGGGGGCATTGTGCCCCGTGATGCAGATCTTTGGGAGTACAAGGTCACAGTCTCTCACCTGGGTGTCATACCCACAGGATTTGCAGTGGGCAGGATGCATTACAATCCATGGAGGCAGGACTACACACTGCCCACTGGCGGCGATATCTGCTCAGTGGTGGCAGTGCCGGTGCTAGTGTCGGTGCTGCCAGTGGTGGGGTGAGGCTCAAGCCCTTCCCCTGCAGCCTCGGACGGCTTCCCACTGGGGCTGCTGCTGCTGGCAGTGGTGCTGGTGGCGGTGCTGGCAGTGGTGGGGGGAGGCTCCAGCCCTTCCCCTGCAGCTTGGATGGCTGCCCACTGGGGCTGCTGGCAGTGGTGCTGGTGGTGGTGCAGGTGGCGGTGCTGATGGCGGTGCAGGTGGCGGTGCAGGCTCCAGCCTCTCCCCTGCAGTCTCGGAAGGCTGAAGCACCATGGTTGGTGTTGGGGGCTCAGATTCTGTCACAGCACCAGGCCTCTTGTCCCTCCTGCTTGCAGGGGCAGGCCCTTTGCCCTTGCCATCTGGTGGTGCCTCCTTGCCCTTTGCCCTTGCCGTCTGGTGGTGCCTCCTTGCCCTTCCCCTTGTCAGCTTCTCCTTAGCAGCTGGTGGTGCATCCTTGCCCTTGGCAGCTGGTGGTACATCGTTGCCCTTCCGCTAGCACGTGGGGGAAGGCACACTGCCAGTGCTGATGGGTGTCTCCTTGGATCCTCTCACACCTGCAGTAGCTGCCAAAACTACAGTGACTGTGGACTGGGTGGCTGAGGTGCTAGCCTGGGTTCTGCCCACCCTGGCCCGACGTGAAGGCCGGGGGGTTGAGGAGTAGGGAAGAGGTCAACAGCGGAGAGGAAAAGCTTCTTAGGGACACTGGGGCGGGAAGAGGGTGAAGGTTTGGGAGTGGATGAAGAGGGAGTAGGTGTAAGAGGTGTCTGTCTGCTGTGTTTAGGTGCAGGTGTATGGGCTGGATGTTGTTGTGAGGTGGATGGCTGTTGGGTGTCTGAGTGCTTAAGTTTGTGTACTTTGGGAGGAGGGGGCACAGACACAGTTGGAGAGGACACAGGGGACATGTGCATGGATGTGGGGGTGGGGACTGCCAGTGAGGGGCGTGTAGTGATAGGCGTGATGGTGATGGAGGCAGTGGGTGTGGATGTAGTGCATGCAGGTGTGAGTGGCAAGGCTACTTGGAGGGAGGTGGACCAGGAGGAGGAGGAAGTGGATGTTGTTATGTCAGCATCTGGATGGTGTTTGTGTGAGTGCCTGTGGGATGATGTGTGGTACTTGTGTTTGCCTGAGCCACTCCTGATTGTCGTCTTGGGTGCATGCTGGTCTGAATGTGTGCTTGGGATAGTTTGGGGTTGAGGGGGACTGGGCAGAGGAAGTTGGAGGGGGTAGGCTAGAGACAGGGACAACAGCTGCCATCAGGGAGGAGGCCAGAGCCTGGAATGATCTCTGTTGGGCCGTCATGCCAGAGTGAATGCCCTCCAGGAATGCATTTGTATGTTACAAGTGGCCTGCCAGGCCCTGGATGGCATTCACTATGGTTGACTGCCCAACAGAGATGGATGGCAGGAGGTCAATAGCCTCCTCACTCAGGGTAGCAGGGCTGTGGCAGGGCCTGAGGTGCTTGGGGCGAAGGAGATTCCCACCCTCCTGGGTGAGCAGGGACTGGAAACTCGCTGAGGGGCTGCTGGGAGGGCAGTGCTGGTACGGGGGTGGCGCTGTACCTGTAGTTGGGGTGGCCACAGAGCTGTCCGCCACCACTAGGGAGCTTCTATCGGAGGATGTATCACTTTCAGAATTGTCCCCTCTTGTCTCTGCCGTGGTGTTCCCCTCGTCGTCCGTCCCACTGGTGCTCTCACCAGTTGGTGGATTTGGCCTCCTGGGCCTGTGGGATGCAGCTCCTCCGCCAGATGATGTAAATGCACAGAAGGACAGGATGACAAAACAAAAAGGGGGGAAGAGACAGAGGATACACTTGGTCAATGGCAGCAACAACACCACCGTTGGCGTACACAACACACAGGGAACAGCCCTACGTACTAGGCAATGCACTACCAGTCACAATGCTAGTCACCAGGCCATGGACAGTACCTAACGCCAGCTGCAGCATACCTGAGACCCACAGAGGCCTGCCCAGTAGTGGATGCCCCCTAGCTTGTTTAGAGGTGGTGTTCATTAGCCCCTGCCCAACATAGAACCTACCCTGCAATGTCCGGCCTGGCCTAGGGGCACCAAAAGGCGCACATTCCCCACGCAGAGACCACCTCACCACGCGCAAGTAGTATATTGGGAACTGTACTCACCCCCTTGTGGCTGCTGTGATGTCCTCAAGTGCCCATCCAGCTCTGGATAGGCCACAGCCAATATGAGGAACATCAGGGGAGTCAGGGTTTGACGGGCACCCCTTCCTCATTGGGAGGCCATCCAAAGCTAGGCCTGCGCCGTCTTACGTGCCCAGTGTCTCAGGTCCTCCCACCGTTTCCAACAGTGGGTGCTCCGCCTGCCGTAGACGCCCAGTGTCCTTGGCGATGGCACAGCATATACCGTTTTTTTGATGGGCGCTGACCTGCAGACGAAATACACATAGAAAAAGGGTATCAGTTATACGGTCCGGCCTGTTACACTAAGGCCCCCAATATCCCTCCCATACCCTTACGCACATACATTGCCCACCATACATGCAGCACACAGCCCAGGACCTCTCAACCACCTCCCCTTACAAGAGGCCCTCACATACAGCACTCCATGCATTCTTGCCCCATGCATCGTGCTCACAGTGTACTCACCTGTTGGTCTGGAGGCCCATACAGCATTCGGTACTGGGGTAGGACCCCATCCACCAGTCTCTCCAAATCCACAGTGGTGAAGGCAGGAGCCCTTTCCCCCGTGACACGAGCCATGGTCGGTTCCAGACACAGGTCACAGCAGCACTTGCAGTGTAGGTCCTCTCCTGTTGAATGTCAGGTAGCAAGTGATTGAACAGATAGAAAATGGTGGTCACGTCCGCGGCGGTGCATACCGTCAACGCCGGCGTACATCACCTTTGGCTACTGTAACCCATAGGGCCCAATGTTAACCAGTGAGGAGTTGAACGGCGGTACTCAGCGCACAACGTCAGCGGCATCACCTCATTTCCACCCTTCCATCCACACAGGACATGCAGACGCCATTTCAGGGGGGGGGCGGGCCATGGCACCTAACTGCGCCACAGCAAACATAGGCACTATTTGGGCCTAAACATCAACATACTGTTTCTGTCACATGTTGAAAACTGACCAGATGTTTATCATTTTGCCCCCTAGATTACAACCACTGAGGATGAATAGGAGATGGAGACATCCCCCCGTGTACAGACCCCTGGAAGACTTGGTAACAATGGAGGACAGGCACATTTTCCTCACCTACAGACTTGACAGGGCCACAATCCAAGAGCTGTGTGTCCAATTGGAGCCAGACCTGATCTCTGCTATTCGTCACCCCACTGGGATCCCCTCTCTTGCGCAAGTCCTATCTCTGCACCATTTCCTGGCAACTGGCTCCTTCCAAGTGACAGTGGGCTTGGCAGCAGGAATGCCACAGCCAATGTTCTCAGACATGCTGACCAGAGTGTTGTCTGCCCTGATGAAGCACATGCGCAGCTACATCGTTTTCCCCCAGGTGGAGGATTTGGCCACATTGAAAGCTGACTTCTGTGCTATGGGACATATCCCCAACATTATTGGGGCAATAGATAGTACACATATTGCCTTTGTCCCCCCGGAGAAATGAACAGGTGTTCAGAAATTGAAAGAGCTTTCACTCGATGAATGTGAAGATAGTGTGCCTGGAGGACCAGTACATCTCCCATGTGAATACAAAGTATCCTGGGTCTGTGCATGATGCCTTTATCCTGAGGAATAGCAGCATCCCATATGTGATGGCTCAACTCCAGAGGCACAGGGTGTGGCTAATAGGTGAGTCCATGGTCCCCACCCAGTGACTGTTGGTGTATAGGTATGGGGTTGGCCCTAAGGTTTAGTGTCTGGGTAACAGGTATACCTCGGTATTTGCAAGTGACTCTGGTTACCCCAACCTCTCATGGCTACTGACCCCAGGTGGGAATGCCAGGACAAGGGCAGAGGAACGTTACAATGAGGCACATGGGCGAACAAGAAGAACTATAGAGCGAACCTTTGGCCTCCTGAAGGCCAGTTTTCAGTGCTTCCATCTAACAGGTGGTTCCCCGTGCTACTCACCCAAGAAAGTGTGCCAGATCATCGTGGGATGTTTCATGTTGCACAACCTTGCCTTATGTCGCCAGGTGCCTTTTTTGCAGGAGGATGAGGCTGGAGATGGGCGTGTGGCAGCTGTGGAACCTGTGGGCAGTGATGAAGATGAGGCAGAGGATGAGGATGTGGACAACAGAACAGCAATCATTTGACAGTACTTCCAGTGACACAAAGGTATGACACTGTAACTTCACCTTCCATTGCAGTTTTGTATTGTAATTTGTAACTGGCAGGCTGATATTCCCACTGCTATGGCCACTTACTGTACCCTTTGACATGTCTATTTACAGATATTTGTGCCTCAATCTGGCTCCTGGTGTATTGACTGCAACAAACTACAGGTCATACCTAAGTATACATTAATGTACAGCTGAACTGCAATGTCTACAGATTGTGAAATGAATACATAGTTCAATCATTTGACAGACTCAATACTTGTATTTTTTACAAGGATGTTTACTCATGTTCTAATAAGTGGATGGGGTATTGCTATAGGCTGGGGGGTGGAGGAGAGTCCAGGATAGAGTCCAGTCTATTTGTATCACAGGTGCATTGTCCAAGGGGGCATAGGAAGTGGAGCAATGGCAGTTCAAGGTGGACAGGGTGACAGAGTGGGCCAGAAGGGTGACAATCAGAAGAGTCTTATTACCTGGCGGGGGTATTGGTAATGTTCTCTGGCTTCTGCCTGGATAGCAGGGACCATTTGTGGGGTGGTTCTCCTTCTGCAGGCGGTGGGGTGCTGGTGGCCTGTTGTTCCTGTGTTGGGGCCTCCTGCTACTAGCATCAACTGAGGTGGAGGGCTGTTCATAGGTTTGGCTAGTTTCAGGTGCCCGTTGCTCTGCCACTGCCTCCCTCATGGTGTTGGCCATGTCTGCCAGCACCCCTGCAATGGTGACAAGGGCGGTGTGTATGTCCCTTATGACCTCCCTGATCCCCAGGCATTGTCCCTCCTGCAGCCACTGGGTCTCTTGCAACTTGGCCAGTATCTTGCTCATCATCTCCTGGGAATGGTGGTATGCTCCCAGGATGTTGCTGAGTGCCTCATGGAGAGTTGGCTCCCTGGGCCTGTCCTCCCCCTGTCGCACAGCAGTCCTCCCAGTTTACCTGTTGTTCTGTGCCTCTGTCACCTGAACCGTGTGCCCACTGACCCCAGGTCCCTGGTCGTCCTGTGTTTATGGGATGGCTTGGGGTCCCTGTAGTGGTGGACACACTGCTGATTGATGTGTACGGGGGACAGAGTATGGGCCCACTGGGTGGGTGCTGTGGTGGTGTTTCCGGAGGAGGGAGGCTCTGTGGTGGTATGGGGCTGTGCCTGGGTAACCGACTGTCGGGAGGTCCTTGATGGGCCAGGTTGGTCATCCTGATCCAGGCGAGCAGAGCTGCTGTCATCACTGTGGGCCTCTTCTGTGGGGGACTGGATGTTGCTGGCACCTCCTCTCCAGTGACGTTGGGTGGGGGACCTGTGGGGATATAAATGCAGTGTTATTCTTTCTGCGTGTGACATCTTGTGCATGGGTGTGTTGGCCTCTATGAGTGTGAGTGCCCTGTCAGCTTTGCCTTGTGTGAGTAGTTATTTTGTGGGCTAGGTGATTCTCTCTAGTGTGCATGCTGTGGTGATGGGTGTCCAATCAGGCCTGTGAGTGGTGTCCATTCATTGGTGTTGCATGCAGTGCTGGGTACTGGGATGGGGTTGTGATGGTGGGGTGCAAGTGAGGTGGTGGGGTGATCGGGGTGAGGGTAGGGGGTGGGGGTATGTGATGGCATACAGGTTGGGGGGTGAAAGTAGTAAAGATTTGACTTACCAGAATACAGTCCTCCTGCCACTCCTGTCAGGCCCTCAGTATGTAGTATTGCCAAGACTTGCTCCTCCCATGTTGTTAGTTGTGGGGAGGAGGTGGGGGTCCACCGCCAGTCCTCTCTACTGCTATCTGGTGTCTTGCTACCATGGAACGCACCATCCCGTAGGTCATTCCACCTCTTCCTGATATCATCCCTTGTTCTTGGGTGCTGGCCCACGGCGTTGACCCTGTGCACAATACTCCTCCATAGCTCCATCTTCCTAGCGATGGATGTCTGCTGCACCTGTGATCCGAATAGCTGTGGCTCTTCCCTTCCTCCACCATGACCCTTCGCTCCTCCTCTGAGAACCTGGGGTGTCTTTATGGTGCCATGGGTGTAGTGTGAGTGGTGCGTGTGGGGTGATGTGTTGGGGTGTGTGCTGTCAGGTACGTGGATGGTGTATGGGTGATGGTGTTCTGTGACTGGTTCTGTGGGTGCTCCTGCTGTATCTCTCTCAAGTGGTGATTTTTGTTAGTCGTAAAGGGATGTGGGTAATGTGGGTGTGTGTTTTATAGTGGTGTGGGTGTGTTGTGTGTATATGTGTCAGGTGTGTAGTGTTTATTGTCCAATGTGGTGTTGTTTTGTATGTGTGTGTGTATTTTGAGCGTGGCAGTATGTACCGCCAATGGTTTACCGCAGTTGAATGTTTGCTGCGGTGATTCGTGGGTCATAATGTTGTGAGCGTAGTTCTGTTGGCGTAACGGTGTGGGTTTCAGTACTGCCAGTTTATCAATGACCTTTGGGCTGGCGGACTTGTGTGTGTCTGTATAGTGACGGATTGCTATTTGTGTGTCATAATATGGGTAGCGGTATACCGCCGCGGTAGCGGTATGTTGGCGGCAGTGAGCATGGCGGTAAGCAGGACTTACTGCCAATGTCATAATGAGGGCCTTAGTGTTTAAAATTCGAAGGATTCTAAATTCACAGACTGTTAAGGGTTGTTTTATTTAATTGCATGGAAAAGAATTGGTCCAAGGGGAAACTTGTGGGAACCTGCTAGTAATGTTCATGGCTCTTGCTTGGTGTGCTCATTTCATGCCCACCAGCCTTATAAAATATGCTCAGTAATTCATTCTTTGCAGGGAGGGAACTGTCATGACTCCTTTCTTGGGCCCTATGTGTGGAGGGTATTACTCACTGGTCTCAAGTCATTCCTTTCCCTGTGGTGCCTTTCCATCCTGAATACTTCAGTGTACCCCCCTCCCAGGAAGCCTGAACCAATGACCCTCTGTTCTGTTGCTATCAAGTTTAGTCTAGTTTGCACCTGAATATATAATGTGCCTATTTAGATTAGTCATGTATCCACTATGACTCACATCATACACTTGGGGTTCTGTTGTACTTGTTATTGTTGTCAATTACTGTTTGCACCTGCTATCTGCCAGGCCTCATATCCTTTTTATGTAACGTGATTTTCCCCAAGTTCATTGGAATATTCCACGCTGCCATGTGTGACATGTACCTTTCTGAAACACTCTTGACTTACTGTTTAATTAATTTAATTAACTCCTGTGAACCTGAATCCGTGCTTCGCCTCATACCCGTCCTGCATAAGCAACGTCCCTGAACTCACCTCGTGAGTCACCCAGATCTTCCTGCTTTCCTGTTCAGCTCAAGCTTCATCCCTGCACTCATCTCCTGAGTCACCCGGATCCTCCTCACTCCAGCCCTGCAGAAGTCTTGTTCCTGTACTCATCTCCTGAGTCGCCCAGAATCTCCCTGCGCTCTAGTCTTCAAGACTTCCTGATGACTCAGAAATCCTAACTACTGTGAGGCTTCTAGTGCCTACCGTCATGAGCCCCTCAGCTTGAACTTCTTACACCGACCTTCCTGTCATCTTGGAGTGCCTGTGAAAGTACTTGACTAGGCTAAGTACTTTTCCTTCAGATTAGTGCACATTTATAGCAGTAGTGGCCTGTTTGTCAATCTCTTCAAGACTCTAGACTGTTTTCCTTCAGTGCTTCTTGCTTGTCACTGCTTCAGATCCCTCCTTCAAACCTTGGCATTTGAACTGTGTTGTTCATGGTTTAGAAACTGAATGCTGAATGAACCTTGAAAATCTACCTGTATACAAAGTGTAACCTGGTTCCTAGTATAACCATGCACCAAGTGCAACCTTGTTTTCCAACATACCTTGGGAGTGTCCCCGACTCCAACCTTTGAAACGAGTGTAACCTTATTTTTAGTATATCTTGGGAGTGGCCCCAAACCCAACCCATGTTTCGAGTAAAACCTTGAGAGTGTCAGTAAATCCAACATTGTGCCAAGAATAATCTTGTTCTGAGTATAATCTTGTTCTGAGTATAACCTTGTTCTGAGTATAACCTTGTTCTGAGTGTAACCTTGCTTAGAGTATAACCTTGTTCCGAGTGTAACCTTGCTTTGACTATAACCTTGTTTCGAGTGTAACCTTGCTTTGAGTATAACCTTGTTTCCAGTATAACCTTGTTCCAAAAGTAACCTATGTACTGGGTATAACCTTGTGAGTGACAGTAACTCCAACCTTGTGCCGAATATAACCTTGCTCTGAGTATAACCTTGTTCCTAATATAACCGAGGTACCGAGTGTAACCTATTTCAGAGAGTAAACAGGTCTCTAGCATGCCTTGAGAGTTTATGTAAATTCCAAACTGTGTACCTAGAGCAACCTTGTTTCTAGGACCCCTTGGGAGTATCATCAACTCCAATCCATGTATAGTCTATAACCTAGGGAGTGCCAGTAACTCCAATCTATGTTCTGAGTTTACGCCAACACTGCCTCAGGCTCCAATCATATTTGGAGTTCTTCCTCAAGAGTCTCAGAGATTCTCATCCAAGTACCTGTTTACTCAGCTCTTATGCTGTGATTATGAAGAAGCCTGTAAGTGTTGATTATTGAAGCAGTGCATTGTAAAATTGTGTTGAGGATTGTTGCTGTATTGTTGGGAATTGCCTCCTATTGTTATTCCTAGTGTGTTGCATGTTCACAAAACCAGAGATGCTGGTTACGTAAGTGTCCATCTTTGCATACCCAGAAGGTGCCAGGAGTGATGCATCCTGCTAAGCAGAGTAAGAGTAAACCAGTCGTTGAGCAGAACCTGTACCCCAAGTTTTCTATTTTTATTTTGTACCTTCCCCCTCTGGAAGCCAGCTGGATCTAGGTGTACGGTCCCTGAGTTTTGCATTATCTTGCGAGGGAGTGGAGGTCCAGCATCGGCCCTGGTGTTGTCCCCACCGTTGGAACCAGGTGAGTGCGTGTCATAAAGTTGGTATATTTGCCCTTGAGACAATGTACACCCTAGCAGAGAAAGACAGAAAAGGCAAATACTACTGCACAACCATCTACTCCTCAAGTACACTCACATACTTGTTGGATTTGCGAAGTGAGTGAGTGAAAATTTCAAAACTGAAATTTTATCAACATATTTCACAAAAATGAACTAAGTTCTTAATACCTGAAAGTTCAGAATACTGAACCAATGATTCACATTTGTGAGCTGTAAAGCCATAACAAGGCATCAACCCCTTTACAGGCCAGACACACCTTTTATGCATAACACACACAAAACCATTCACACCACCAGCAGTGGGCCCAGTGCATTACAACACTAACATCAACAAACATCACCATACAAGGGCCCACCACTGTCATATGTCCACAGGACTGACACAGTACTCACACTTCCTGGCAGCTGATGGAATCTGTGGACTGGTGTTTGGCTGGCAATGTGTGCACAGTAACCATTTGCAAATCACTACACACCCCACAAGCCAAATGCCAGCTCACACACACTGCCAGACAAGTGCCAATCAACACACACCCACAGCCAAGCACCAGTCTACACACACCGCTATCCAATCGCAAGTCCATACACACCACCAGCCAAGACCAGTCTACACACACCACCATCATATTTTTTAACAAGTAAAAGAACATAAACCAGTTTAAAGGAGATGAAAAACCAACTATGATTACAAACAAAACTGTTCTACCTAAATACATCAAAGTGCCACCAACCGTGAAACCTAACAGAAAATATAAACTGATACAAATCAGTCAGTGCACGTTTATTCTCATGGTTGCCCCCAATACTTGAGTTGTATGTGGAACAATTTAGCCCATGATTAGAAGGACACTCAGGGCAATACATACAACTCTTCTTTTGCACGTCTCTCTGGACATGGATTTTACATATCTGACAAGTAAAGTTTTATTTGGGGCTTGGAGTAATATAATCAGGAATGTGGTGATCTTTGAATCTAGCCACATCCGTCACCACTCCAACTCTAGGAACACTTGCCTGCTCAACTACAACAAGGCTGCCTATTACAAACTGCTTAAACTGAGCAAAAGTCATCTTTGAATCTGGAAAACAATCCTTAAATACATTGAAGGATGTCAAATGAAACAATAGTATAACCAACTTCTTATATCAAATGTATGACTTACAAGCAGCACTGTAAGGCTCCAACCTGTGATCTACTCTGTCTACACCACCAATATGCTGATTGTAGTCTAAAATGCACACAGGTTTGCACACTTCAGCAACCTGACCCAAAACAGTCACTGGTGAAGTACTTTCATCATGAATGGCTGTCAGCATGTGTCTACTGTCTTAATATTTCACAGCTAGAAATTCATCACTAGGCGAGGCAGGGCAAAGTCCATTTTGAAGTTTTTAACAGCCATGCCCTTTAAGGTAATATATAAGGTTAGGGCAGATGGTGCCATATGCAACAGTGTCCAAGTTGAACAGTTCCTTGAACAATTGCACACCATTGTAGAAGTTACTTATGTATAAATGGTGACCTTTGTTAAAAACACCAATATGAAGACAGAAGCTAATTCCTTATCCCATCAAAAAATTAAACCCAAGAACTTATTCAACTCAACCAGATTTGTGGGAGTTCACTGGCTAGTCCTAGGATAGGGGCTAAGTCTGAAACTGTTGTCCTTCAAATACTGTTCAGCATACAAATTAGTCTGGTCAATAAGCGAGCCCAAAAATACATTATTCATAAACAACTGAAAGACATTTTTTAGGCAAAACTATTTCAGTATTGACTCTACACCCTGCAACACCACTAAAAGCATGAAACACAGGCTGCATCATGTTGGGGGCAACTCAGAATTCAGCACTTCCGTAGGGAAGCCTTTCATCCCCAGGCTGCAATCCAGATTCCTCTTGCTGCGATATCGACATATTACTGTCCTACTCTAAAAGAGTCACTTACTCTGTACACACTCACAAACAGGCCAAATGTGGGGGTAACCATGCTAGAAAAAGCCTACTTTCCTACAGCCTCAAGTTCAGAATCAGTCTCAGAATGATGGTCAGAGGAAGATTTGAAGAGCTAATCAACAACCTGATAAGTGGCAATCCTGTCGTTAGTCACAGTCCTTACTGTTAGACATGGGGTCTCTAGTTGGCAGAGGTATACACGCTTGCCCAAGAAGGGACCACAATTCTAGTTATGGTAAGCCACAACACAATCAGAATTATCCTGTGCCCACCCTCTGGTAGCTTGGCACTGAGCAGTCAGGCGTAACTTAGAAGGCAATGTGTAAAGTATTTCTGCAATAAATCATACAGTAACACAGTGAAAACACCACAAAAATACACCAGAAAGGTTTCCAAAAATAGATAATATTTATCTGAATAAAATAAGGTCAAAACGCCAAAGATCCAATAGGCACAAATTAAAATATCACTTTTAAAAGGTTTAAGAGAGTCACAATCTTTAAAAATAAACAGTTGTCTCGTTGTTACACACAGTACCTTGGATGTGTCAAAACTAATGACACATAGAGACCGCAGAGGAGGAGATTCGTAGAAACAAAGGTGGCACAGACGATGCATCATTTCTTTCCATGCTGCAAGGGGTTTCCACTGTTTTTCGGTGCACAGTTTTGGTTCCTCACTGCGATGCAGAGATATTATGATAACCAGGGATGATGCGTTGAAAGTCCTTGATGCTTGGAAGAAGGAGTTGTGAGGCAGGTGCTGTGCCGAATTTCCATCAGGAAATTGATGCTGCGTCGTTCCGGTCAGATGTGCTCGATTTCTCAGCCGTAATGAGGCTTTGCGGTGGTTTCTGCAGGCTTTGCACCGATTTTCGATTATCAAGCAGTTTCTTGAAGAGGTGAAGTCTTTGTTGGCCCTGAGACTTCAGAAACATGAGGCAATCTCAATACAAGCCCTTGGAGAGCACTTTTGGGGAAGGCAGAGTCCTTCGAGGAAAGTCAGAGGACAGCAGGACAACAGCAGGGCAGCAGTCCTTTCCAGCAAAGCAGTCCAGATGGGTCCTTTGGGCAGCTAGTCAGCTCCTGTATGCAAATGAATGCAAATGTGACTGAGTGTCCTGTGTTTATGGTTGTCTGGGTGAAATGCACAGAGGAGCTGTGAACCAGCACAGGCCAGACATTGATTGGAGACAGGCTGTAAGGCTCAAATGGTTTTAAGTGCAGAGAAATGCTCACTTTCTAAAAGTGGCATTTCTTAAATAGTAATATAAAGTCCAACCTCACCAATAAGCAGGATTTTCTATTACCATTCTGGCCATACTAAATATGACCTGGTTCCCCCTTTCAGATCAGAATCTACCACTCAAAAAGTATATGAGGGCAGTACTAATGCTAGTCAATGAAAGGAGCAGGCCTCCCAGTAGTGGAAAATGAATGTAGGAGTTTTTCACTACCAGGACATATAAAACACATATGTACATGTCCTGCTTTTTACCTACACAGCACCCTGCCCTATGAGTTACCAAGGGCCTACCTTAGGGGTGACATATGTAGAAAAAGGGGAGTTTAAGGCTTGGCAAGTACTTTCAAATGCCAAGTCGAAGTGGCAGTGAAACTGCACTCGCAGGCCTTGCAATTGAGGCCTCAGACATAGTTAAGGGGCTACTTATGTGGGAGGTACAATCAGTGTGGCAGGTCCCTATTTAGTGCACTTTACAAGGGACTTATAAGTCAATCAAATATGCCAACCGGGGATGAAACAATGTTACCATGTTTAAGGGAGAGAACATATGCACTTTAGCACTGGTTAGCAGTGGTAAAGTCCGCAGACAAAAATGTGGGGGATGACCACCCTAAGGCTGTCAGGTCCAACACTTACGAATGAAAGTAACACCATAAATAAGTCAATTATAACCCACACTGTGGAAAATAGGTAATAAACAAACTGTGGCTTTAACATACAGAAAGTAAAACTACTGGTATTCAGTAGTCTGGAAGGAAAGCATAAATACAAAGCACTGAGAGATCTATATACTCCAAAATGATTCCTCTCGCTTGCCGGAGACACCAACACGGAGGATCAACACATCTACTCTGCACAGACAAAACAGGCCCCCAAGAATTCCTACTGGAAAGAAAAAATATGTTTACACATATCACAAGGCAGTATAGAACGTGTACAAATCAACACTTTACTTTGAAAGACAATCACACAAAAAGCAAAAGAGTCAAAGTTTAATGAAGCAGTGAAAACATTGTACAAAGAGGACGAGGAGACATATTACATGAAAAGATTACAAAATGAGTTGTTTACCAACCACAACTCCACAAACTACAGATCTGCCAATGCTGCATACACAAACAGGACTCACCACCAAGAGAAGAAAACAATTGTCTCTACACTAAAAAATGTTTTAAACACTAATAAAAATTATAACAAATTATCAGTCAAAAGACACTAATATTCCCCCGAAAGGAGATGTAACAAAGGGAACAAAGGGAAAAAAAGACACCACCTACAGGAAGCAAAAGTTTAGCCCAGAAGCAGGCACCCCACCACACACATAACCTTCTACCCAACTGTTGCAAATGTTACCACCCACCCTGAGGCCCAATCCACTAAAAAGACCAAAAAACTAAAAATAATTATGTGGCCTCATGGGGATGCTCCTATACAAAATCCCTGGTGTATAGTTGGCTTCCATCACCCCACCTCTGCCCCCCAGGGCAGATCGGCTTTAAAACAACCACTCTACCTTCGGGGAGGCAGAACATAAAACAAATATGGTCCCCAAGGGTCACTCTCCTTCAACAAATAATCCATGGTGTCTACTTGGCTCTCCCTAGCCCGGAGGGCAGAGCAGCCTACAAACCTTTGATCTGCCCTTGGGAGGTGGGCAGGGAGGGGATAAAACAAAATGGCCCCAAGGGGAGCCACCCTTTCCCAAAGGGGTCACTCCCTTTTCTAAACACATTTCCTTAATGTAGTAAGGTAAGAATTATACACAATATATAGACTAGACACCAAACTAAGGCAAGTAATTAGACATAGGATAGTGCAAACAATAGGAAATGCTATAGAATGCAATGGGAGAAAATAGCTCTAGGACACAAACCACATACTAAGAAAGTGGAATGCGAATCACAAACTCCCCCGTAGACAAGTGTAGTGTGTGCAGAATCGCTGGGAGAGAAAGAATACAGTAAAGGTAAGTATATTACCCCACCCTAGAGCCCAGAAAAGCACGAGTAAAGCACTGCAAGTTTCCTTAGGACACACTACACCTCATGATTGGAATTACTGCAAGAACCAACGAAGTCTGCAAACAACAAAATGGTAGATTCCTGGACCTGAAGACCTGCAAAAGAAGGAGACCAAGTCCAGAAGTCGAAAGAAGTTCCAGGACGGAAAGGAGCCCCTGACAACCCAGAAGAAGGTGCAAAAGAGTCCCCGGTTGGACAAAGACTGCAGAAATGCACCGTAGGAAGATGCCAGCGGGTTCCTGAATGATGCAAAGGATGTCCCACATCGTGAAGTTGGATGCAGGTGAGTTTTGGCACTGGATTCCTCCAACAATCCTTGGTTCTGGCAAAGTTGCATTTTGCTTCAACTAGGTGCCATCTGGACCCAGGAGGGAGCTGGGGGCCTCAACTCTGTGTGAGGAGAAAGAGGGGGCTCTCAGCACTTCAGATAGCCCTCAGAGCACCAGATAGCACCCACGGGTGCCCCAGGACATGGGGACAAAGGAGGTGCAAAATGCGGTTAGTGCAGCACTACAAAGGAAGGTCCCACACTGCGGGAGATCAACTCAGCGATAAAGAGCTGGGGACCTGGGCCAGGCTGTGCATGAAGGAATTTTGCAAATAGTACACAGAGGCCGCAGGAGGTGAAGAAGACATGGTGCACAGGGGTACTGTCGTTCTGGGGGAAGGCAAGGTCTTACCTCCTCCAAATTGTGACAGCAGGACTACAGGACAGTCTATGTCGATGGGGTCTACCCTCTGTGTTCCAAGGAGCATGCTAGCCACTAGGAGAGGAGTCCAAGACAACCGGTCATTGACTTAGAAGGTTCCTGCGTGAGCAGGGGAGTGACTCCGTCACCCCATGGGAGATTTCTTCTGTCCTTCTGGTGCAGGGTGAAGACAGGGAGTCCTCAGAGCGTGCACACCGTGGAAACTGTTGCAGTTGCTGGCTGGAGCTGAAGTTGCAGTTGAAAAGTATCCCTTGTGGATACTTTGTTGCTGTTACAGCGGTTCCTGGAGCAGGCTGCGGTTGATCCGAGGTCAGAGGATGATGTAGTTGCAGAGGATTTCTGCTGGAAACTTGCAAGTAGAATCTGAAGAGAACCCACAGGAGAGACCCTAAATAGCCCTGAGAAGGGGATAGGCTACCTTATCAGGTATGGACCAATCAGGAGGGATCTCTGAAGTCACCTGCTGGCACTGGCCACTCAGAGTCCTCCAGAGTGACCCCATACCTTCCAAAATAAGATGGCTGAAGACACACTGGAGGAGCTCTGGGCACCATCCCTAGGGTTGTGACGGACAGGGGAGTGGTCTCTCCCCTTTCCTTTGTCCAGTTTTGCACAAGAGCAGGGGACAAGGGATCCCTGAACCAGTGCAGACTGGCTTATGGAAGGAGGGCACCATCTGTGCCCTTCAAAGCATTTCCAGAGGCTGGAGAGGGAAACCCTTCCGCAGCCTGTAACACCTATTTCCAGAGGGAGAGAGTGTAACATTCTGCTCCCAAAGGAAATGCTTTGTTTTGCCTTCCTGGGACTGAGCTGCTCAGACCCTAGGAGGGCAGAACCATGTCTGTGAGGTGGCAGCAGCCATAGCTGCACTGCAAGCCTCAGAGAGCCGGTTTGGCAGTACCGGTGGTCCATGGTGGAGCCCCCATGATTCATGGAATTGTCTCCCCAATACCAGATTTGGAATGGGGGGACAATTCCATGATCTTAGACACCTTACATGGCAATATTTGGGGTTACCATTGTGAAGCTACATATAGGTATTGACCTATATTTAGTACACTCGTTTAATGGAGTCCCCAGACTCACAAAGTTCCGGGAATTGGCCCTGAACTATGTGGGGGCACCTTTGCTAGTGCAAGGGTGCCCTCACACTTAGTAACTTTGCACCTAGCCTTCATTAAATGAAGGTCAGACATATAGGTGACTTATAAGTTACTTAAGTGCAGTGAACATGGCTGTGAAATAATGTGTGCACTATTTCACGCAGGCTGCAATGGCAGTCCTGGGAAAGGGTTTGTCTGAGCTCCTTATGGGTGGCAAAAGAAATGCTGCAGCCCATAAGGATCTATTGGTACCTCAATGCCCTGGGTACCTAGGTGGCATATACTAGGAATTTATAAGGACGGGTCCAGTGTGCCAATTTAAATTGGTAAATGAAGTCACTAGCCTATAGTGAAAAATGTAAAAGCAGAGAGAGCATAAGCACTGAGGTTCTGGTTAGCAGAGCCTCAGTGACACAGTTAAGCACTAATGACAACACACCCATTAGGCCACAAACTATGAGCACTGGGGTCCTGGCTTAGCAGGATCCCAGTGGGACAGGCAAAACACACTGACATATAGTGTTTTCACTATGAGCACTGGGGTCCTGGCTTACAAGATCCTAGTGACACAGTAAAAATACACTGACACACACTCACAAACAGGCCAAAAGTGGGGGTAAACATGCTAGAAAGAGGCTACTTTCTCACACCTGGTGTCTAGTAGGCTTCTGCCCCCCCCCTGATGGCGGGTCAGTCTAAAGATGGACAATCTGCCCTCCACGGGTCGAAATACAACAAACAACTACCACCCAAGGGGAGTGACACTTGCCAAAGAAGTAGCTCCTGTCCAAAACAAATTTCCCTGGTTCCTAGTGGCTTCCACATCTCAGAGGACAGATGGCCTAAAAACACCTGATCTGCCCTTCTAGGGTGGAGTAACACCAACCAAAATGGCCTACAGAGGAGTGACCCTTGCCCAAGGGGTTGGCCCCCTTAAAAACTTGGTGTCTAGTGGCTTCCACACCCTTCAAGAGGGAAGATCGACCTAAAAAAGGCCGATCTCCCCTCTGGGGCAGAAGATTCAAAAACAAAATTATTGTGCCATGGGAGCGACAATTGCCCATGGGATCACCCCCTGCAATTAATTTTCAAATAAACCTTGACATCTAGTGGGTTTTGACGCCCCAGGGGGCAGATTGGCTGAAAAAAATAGTCAAACTAGCCCCCAGGGGTGCCTGAAACATGGATCGCGTATTGCCCTCCAAGAGGAGTGACTCTGCCCCAAAGGGTAGCTACCCTAACAAAAAGCAAAGCCCTGGTGATCTAGGGTAATTGATCCCTGCACCACGATCGTGGCCCCACCTGCGATAATGAAGCAGGAATACACCACAGACTGACACAGAGAGAACAAAAAAACTCATTCTTTTCCTTCTGTGTCTGTTCTCCTAAACATCCCCACCCCAGAGAAGGACTCACCTCCTCTCTCTGGCATGGTGGGAGAAAATAGCTTCCAGTGCATTATTGTCAGATCACTGAGGGAGGTGTCAGGGTTACAGCGAAGCACTTCTGCTGCCACCCCAACAGGGGACATGTTGAGTGGGCCCCCAGCGGAGCGCTAGCGCTCCTAACATGAGTCGGTGCCATGACTACTTGGAGTCATCTTCAGCATAGGCCCACCATAAATGAGGAAGACTCAGGGTGTCCTCAGCACAGAAGTGGTTAAATGTAATAAACAAACTATGGTACAAAATATATTTTACACACAAAATAACCAAAATATATATAAATTTAAAATAATTACACTTCCCTCGCCTACTACCTAACAAAAACAACCAACCCCAAAACAATGTTAAATAAATTATGAATAAAACAAAATTAATATTCAAATAGTGGGGGTTTGGCTATATGTATGGTAACGAAATATTTCTTTATTAAAAAAACACAAAAAATTCATTGAAAAAAATCAAAGGCTTAAAATAATGTTATAGTTAAGTGAAATATTCAGTAATAATGTAATGTTTTAAACTCAAAAATCCCCCAAAATTCACAAGTTATAGTTATCTCAGTAACTATAATGTGTGCCCTAAGATAACTATAACTCATGCACTGCTAATTACCTGCATATTATCTCACTCTTCTGTGTCATCATTGATAGTATCACTGCAGTAGTTGCAAATATTGATGAGAAGATTTTGCATGACACACCTCCCCAAACTTTCTTGGGTCCCAGAGACATCTTCCAAAGGCCAAAATCTAAGGGATGGGCATGCAGCCCCTCCCTGGACTTTATTATAAAGTTCCCCCCCCCCTCCTGAGCCTTCAAAGTCCCCAGGGATCTGATCCTTGAGGCTGTGTTTTCTTTAAAAGGGGAGTGGGGTTGTGCAGGCCCCTTTCTGAGCCTTATCAGGCCCAAGGGACCTCATACCATGGGACTATCTATTTTTTAAAAGGGCAGGGGGACCAAGTGACTCCCTTCCCCAAGGCCTATTAGGTCCTGGTGACCTCATCCCCTGGGGATGGGCCTTATTTAAAAGAGGAGGTTGGCCACACAGCCCCCTCCCTGAGCTTATTTTGGCCAAGGACACGCCGACCCCCCTCCTGGGGCTTTCAACTGCTCTGGCATCCACCACCTTCCCAAGGCAAAGTAAAAATAAAAGAGGGAGGTATCTTGGAACTCTGGGCCCCGAGGTTCACCTCCTCCCCAGGGCCAAACACCATTTTTCATGATGTGGAGGAGGGCCGCACAACCCCTCTCCTGGGTCATACATGGTGACAGGGACCACCACCTCCCTGGGGCTGCCCTGTGCAAAAGAAAGAAGTGGGGCCATGCGGCCCCCTTCTTGGAGCCATTAATGTCTTTGGGGACCACCACCCTCTCCAAGGCCAGCACCTGCTATCTCCAGAGGTGCTCACCCTTGGGCTATAGCTGTTTGCATTTGCTTATTGGGAGCTGTGGCAGCTCCCACCAATCAAAAGCAAACAGTAACTCTGCTGTCAAACATCTCCTGCTTGCTGGAGGCACAGTTTTCATCTGTTTTCTTACCTGCAGACGTGTGCAGGAAAACGGATGACAGTATTGCTCCTGAATGCAGGAAGCTGCATTTCCAGCAGCTCCTGCATGCAGGAGCAATGCAGTCCCCTGCAGTAGGCAGGAAGCTGGCTGAGACTGAAGGGGCCTTGAGGCTCCCCCAAGGTCCCCAGCATGATAAACACAACAGTATGGCCTCTTTGAGGATAAATATGTAGGGCAGGAATAATTCAGACACAAAGCACATTTCACAGAAATTAAAGGTCAATGGGAAGCACTTACAGATATAAACAAATTTGAAGGTCTACTTCTGTAAAGTATTAATCATCCTAACTTCTTATGGATGGTCAATGACAAGCTAAAGTTTTTTTCTCTACGTTTCTATCTAGAAAGGTTATCTGATGAAGACACTCGAAGAACAATCTCATTGGCAAAGTTACAGATACACAGGGTCACTTGAAACATTACCTCAGCATCCTTTACGCAGCTGTAGTGTAGGAGATGCACCATACATATATACAATGAGGGAGACCTTACTAATTAGCCAGTAGAAAGTATTCCAGTTGGGTAGGCATTCTGCACAAAATGGTAGCCTCTTCTTTGATAAATATGCAGGACAGGATTCATTCTGGCACGATGGCCATTTCACAGAACTCAAATCTCAATGGAAGCACTTACAGATATAATCAAAGCAGGTGCCCAATTTGAAGCTCCACTTCTGTAAAGTACTAATCATCCTATTTTTTATGCATGGTTAAGGCAAAGCAAGTGATTTATCTCTGCATGTCCATCTTGAAAAGTAATCTGGAATCCTTGATGAAAGTGTTTGCATCCTTTCTTTGGCCTAGAACCCCACCCTTTTGGCCCCATCCCATTTACATTAGTGATATGCAAAGTCTTCCCACCTTTTTCCCAGGGTGATGGAGAGCTTACTAAAAGGACCCCACAAGCAAGTTTCCAGCAGATTTTGGAGGGGTGTTCTTGATGCAAAGGAATATTGACACATCTCTACCAAACAAAGAATCACTTTATGAGTGGCGTAGGGTTGGGTGGTTATAGGCCTTAGGCTGTACCCAGGCCCTGTGGACAATCCTTAACTATAACTAGCACCCTCACTATGTACAGTTTTCTCATCCATAAGTTTACTGCAAATGTCACAGTGATATTATCAATGATGTCATAGAAGATGTCATGAGTAATGTAATATCTGGGTAATTAGCAGTACATGGCGAGGGCATAAGCTATAGTTACTTTAGAGCGTGAGATACAGTTACTTGAAATAACTAACTATAGCTGCTGAATTTCAATGGATTTGTGCAAGTAAATTCAGAACCTCACTATGACGTACGTGTAACCTTTGATTTTTTAAAGTGAAGTTCTATGATTTTTTCAAAATTCTATTTCCTAACTATAAATTCCCTATAACCTTTGGTTTGTTTTTTATTTTTAAAATAAATTAATTCTAATTAATTTAAGTTAATCTAACACCGCTGCACACGGCCTTTGGCCATGCGTGGTGGGAGTTGGCTGTAGGGCCTGGCCTGTGGCTCAGTCCTGCGCCCAACCCCCTATAACCACCCAACCCTGAGCTGAGCACGGTCTTCGCTGGAACGCGGCGGGGGTTGGTCACAGGGAATGTCTCTCTGGGTGTTAGAATAGGTGTGAGAGGGTGTCTGGGTGTGAGAGTGGGTGTGACAGTGTCTGGGGGTAAGAGGGTCTATGAGGTTATGAAAGTGGGTGAGAGAGTGCCTCTGTGAGTGGGTGTGAGAGAGAGTCCGTGTGGGTCTGTGGGTGCGTGTGTGAGAGTCTGTGTCGGTCTGTGAGTGGGTGCGTTATTGTCTGAATGGGTCTGTGAGAGGGTACATGAGTGTCTAGGTGCGTCTGTGAGTGAGTACATCAGTCTCTGAGTATGTCTGTGAGTGAGTTTGTGAGTTTTTGAGTGGGTCAGTGAGTGATAGCATGAGTCTCTGAGTGGGTCTGTGAGTGGGTGTGTGAGCCTCAGTGGGTGTGTGAGTGGATGCATGAATGTCTGAGGAGGTCTGTGAGTGAATGCGTGAGTGTCTGAGTGAGGTTGCGAGTGGGTGCATCGGTGTTAGAGTGAGTGTCTGGGTGCGTCTGTGAGTGGGTGCGTGAGTGTCTTTGTGGGTTTGCCAGTAGCTGTGTTAGTGACTCTGCCACAAATGGATCGCACTTGCCCCCAGCTTTGCATAAAATATCTACCCCAGAGCAGTTCTTTCTGCCTCCTTGGGTAAATGTCCAATATGTATTCTACACTACAGCTGTGTAATGGACCATGAGAAAATGTCACCAGTGACCTTGTGTGCATTTGGCAATGTGATTGTTCCTTGTGTGTTTTTCTGTAGAATTCTGTGATAACATGACTCCTCCTATAGAGAGGCAAACCAGACTAGAAAGACCAAAATCTTCTTCCTGTTATCTATATGACTTAAGTGATTCTTTGTTTTGCGGAGATATCCTCATATTCCTTGTTATCAAGAATGCGCCACCAAATCTGGTTTGGCTAAACATGTGAGAGCAATCATTTCCTCTGTTCCCCTGCCTGCATGTTTGACAGTTACTGCTGGCTGGGAGTGAAGTTGTGTTTGCTCTGACTTTTAGCTGTCCCTGCGGGGTGGTGGTCCCCAGGATCATTATTGGCTCCATGTGAGGGGCCACTCTACTCCACTCCAATTTTCAAAGAGGCCAAGGGAGGTGGTGGCCCTCTGGGCAGGGGGTTTGTAACCGACCACCTTCATTCACTCTTTAAATTCATCTCTGAGGAGATGGTGGCCCCAAAGGGCTGTGGGGGCGACCGCATGGCCCCCTCATATAATTGATACAGCCCTGGGGAAGTGGCAACCCTCTGGGCTGTGGAGGGCCACGCAGCCCCCCCTTATTTCAAAACAATTGCACTGGTGAGGTGGTGGTCTCTAAGGCTATGGGAGGGCATGCACCCACTGCTCATAATAGCTCAAAGAATGTGGTGGTTCCTGAGGCCTGGGGAACTGCAGAAACCCCCCCACTATAATTAAAAGATTTTGCTCTGGGGAGGTGGTGGTCCTGGGGCATAAATGAGCCCAGAAGGGGCCCCATGTGCCCCCCCTTTATTTTTGATTTGCCCCAGGACCAGGCTCCCCCGGGGGCTTGACTAAAACAAACGAGGGAGACCATGCTTGTTTTTCTTTTATATTTTTGCCACCAATTTGTGATGACTTTGTGAACTTGCAGCAAAAAAAAAATGTAAAACTGATATTTGTGCTCTTGGGGGCCCCTCTGGGACCCCAGCACCAGAGCTAAGGGGTGAGCGTGTGCCTACCATGCCCCCTTTTCTTATTTTTTATCTTTTTTTCAGGGATTCAACTGAAGCCAAGTTCCAAGATGACTATAGATCAGGAGGGTTTGTGGAGCCTTTGCGTCCCTATAATTGCACATTTTATTTTCTTCAATATCTCAAAAACTACTGAATGGATTTACACCAAATAACAAAACGTGCGCTTACTGGACCAAGAGCTAACTTTCTGCCAAATTTGGTGTAATTCGGTCTAGTGGTGCGGGCTGTAAACCTGTTTGAAAACCTTATGGGAATTAAGCTGGGGAAAACACATTTGAGACGCCCCTTTTTCTCAGCCATCGCTTGACGGATCACTTTGAAACTCTCCAGACAGCAGCTGACATGAGTGTGGAATATTTTGGGAAACTTTTGTGAAGATTCATCAACTAGTGGCAAAGATGTGGGCAAGTAAAGAAATGCTTTTTCTATAGAAACTAGGTCCTAATTATAACTACCTATCAGCGACCATCATATATAAATATAGCTATGTCTATATTTATATCTATATATATCTATACCTATATATATAGTTTTATATATATATACCTTCACGTGGCTCCAAACAACTACTGTTGAGACGCACAGCTACGGTGAAATACTTCCTTTCTTTCAATACCACATCTGTGCAGCAGTCAAAGAAATCTGACGCGTTTCAGTCCATCTTGGACCTTGCTCACAAATGCTTTCACAGTTCTTTCTCACTATTTAATACACAACCGTGCTAACTGCGTGTAACTTATCCCCAACCCTTTACTTAAAGTGTGACCAGTACTTTCAAAAGACTTTAAAAGGTCTTTCTCTTCCATTATGTTTTTCACGTATAATATAATACCACTGTTACTCAAGCACTTGTGTTTGTATATATTCCGAAGTTTGCACCAATTCTGTTCTCATCACGTTTTGTTACCTCGAGTCTCATTGCCATCCCAACGCATTGTGGTACTCTTAGGCCCCTTCCGCTTTTCTGTCCTTTCACAACCTTGCCTCAACAATCCATATGATTTACAAAATCTTCTGGGGAAATTAACTCAATGTTTATCAATTTGTAAAACTTCCTTGCTTATTAATTTCAAGGTGTTTCCTCATTACCTGATATGATTGCAATCACTCAAGGGAGTCGATTCAACATGCATGCATATTCTCAATTTATTCACATTACCTTCCTGGTCATTTGCTTTGTATGGTTCAAATCTTATATGCATGACCCCCTTTCCCTATTGGTGGCTATTCAAGATTATTTATTTGATTTCTTCTGATTTCTGTGGTCTCCATTTTAATCAAAACGTCTCCTAACTTTTCACACTCATCTGGTCATCAATTAATTTTATCCTTATGTAGTGCCTTTCAATGCAATGTCCTTTCCACAGGTCCTGCTTTGAGGCCTCATCACTTTTTGAATATAGGGTTTTACTGGAACTACCTTTTCCGGTCACAGATAACAGTATTCAATCTCTCAAGGCGATTCAGACTTTTGTCTAGGTGGGTCTTATTGGTCATATTTATTGATGTTTCTTGTTGGCCATACTCATTCATTTCTTGCCTTGTTTGTTATGAAAATAGATGAACATAAAGTTTCTCATCCTGGTTTAAACCATTCAGGTCGATATCTTAAGTAATAATATATTTTGTGATTCATTCTGTTGCAGTTTCTTTTCCCTGTTGCCACCCCGTTCTGATGTCTCAACTTTGTCTATTGCAAAGAATGTCAACTCTTCCCATTAGCTGGAATGATGCATTTCTATGTGTTTGGCAACAGCATGGCTCCTGTCTCTATTAACGGTTGCCCTAATGTGCTCCAAAATTCTTTTTTTTTAATTCACAGATTGTGTTACCCACATATTGTTTCCCTACATAGGCATTCAATCACACACACTACGAATATACTTTTGCATGCTATGCTGTGCCTGCTTTTCCATTTCTTATCTGTGTCAGTCTTAAATTCTTGGCCATCTTTGCTATCCTACATGCCTTACATTGTTTCATCCCCAGAAACCTGGGTGGGTCGGACAGTGATTTTCACTCTGTTCAGAAATACTGTGGACAAGACGATCCTTTAGACTTTTAACTCTCCAAAAAGTGATCAGTGGGTGATTGCCCACAAGTTCCTTTACTGTTGCATCCAGTTGTAACAGAACCCAATGTTTCTCCAGGCAGGATCTTTCTCAACCTTTTTGCTTCCACTGATAGTATAGAAATCAGTCTGATTCCTTTGTGTTCATCCTTCTTTCTTTTTTTAACAAGCATTTTTGTTCTATTCATTGCTTCCACTTTACGTATCCTATTCTTAATAGCACATTTGTGATATCCCCTATTCTGAAAGCATTTGATTCTACTCCTATCATGTCTTTTTTGTTCTTCTCTTTGTAAGCAGTTTCTCTTCATTCAAGACTTGTCTGGTTGAAACTTTCTGCATGGAGAACATCATTAGTTGATGTACTCTTTTTGTGAATTGTGGTATGAATCATGCCTACATTTTAATACTTTTCTGTGTCCAGAAATGTCACCCTTGTTTCACTCACTTTACATGTGAACCTGAGATTTGCAAGGTTGTTATTCAAGATCTCAACAAATCTTTCCAGACCTACAGCATTTTCTACATTGGTGGAGTAGAACGATTTGCAGTAATTGGTCAAAGCAGGTCAAAGGTTAAAGGAGTGTCCCAAAACTCTTTTTTCCACAGTGCATTTTCCATAGACTTTTGTATCTCACATAGTGTGAAAATTAATTGATGGATTTACATGAAATTTGGCAGGATTACACAATATATTGCAAGGATGAACCCTTTGAGTACCATATGTAATTAGGGTAAATATTATTGGGTTAAAATGCATTTAACTTAAAACCTAGTGATATCTATTGATGTGGTATTTTATTAGAGAGGTAACAGGCAGAAAAAAACATTTATATTTTTCTAAATATTTACTGAGTGATGTGGTACAGCCTCCGGGGTACATAAAAACATACAAATTTGAAAAAATAAAAAAATACACTGTACTGTATTGTATTTTGCAAATATAATATAGTACAGTGTCTTTTCAATTTACATGTATACGGGGCACCAGGATAACAGCTATAAATTACAGCACTACTTAATTTTTTTCCAAAAATGCGCAGTTCTCCCTACACTACTGTAAAAATATATAAAAATGATAAATACATTTCTCTACCTAGTAACACTTTGATGAAGTTGTATGTTAGGAAACAACAATAAAACCTAATACTTACCTGTGCCTAAGACCATAAACCAGACCACAGCGAAACACAGAACGCAGCCAAACTATGCTGAAAACGGCATGGCTGTATTTTACATTTGGTAAACACAACCATTAGCCAATCACATCCGACCTTATCATGCGGATGCACAGAATATAAATATTTTCAAACAGAACTTTAACACTACCTACACTATTAACACATACTACCACAATTTTACCATTTACATCCAACAATGTATTTTCCTGCCACATTACATCTACATCTGTTCACACACTTTCACACTAAATCTATTTCATTTACTACACTCTTTTCTATATCACTCCACTCTACAGCATTCCACTGTACACTATTATGCACTAAACCACTTTACATCACTTCACTTTACTCCACTCCATTCTGTTAATTCACTGTACGCTACTCCACTTTACCCCATCCACTCTACACCACTCCACTCTACACAACTACACTGTGTGCTATTACACTCCACACAGCTCCATTTTATGACTCTCCAATGTTTGCTATTCCACTGTTCGCAACTCCACTCTATGATGTTACACTCTATGACACTCTGTTGTATGCTACTTCAGCTCACAACACTGCACTATTCGCTATACCTGTGTACACCACTCAGCTCTATGCCACTCCACTACATACCACTCCATTCTATGACAATGCAGTGTACGCTATTACTCTGTACATCACTCCATTTATTGCCATTCCAGTCTATACCACTCCACTCTATGCTAATCCACTCTACCCTACTGCACTCTATCCTATTCCATTATACAACGCTCCACTCTATGCCACTCTGCTCTATGCTGTTCTACTTTATGGCACTCCACTCTACTTCACTACACTGTACACTAGTTACACTCAACGTTATTCCTCTCTACACTGCTCCACTGTACACTACTCCACTGTATGCAATTCCACTATATGGCTTTCTATTCTATGCCACTATACTTTATGCTATTCCCCTGTATACCACTCCAATCAACAGCACTTTATTCTACGTCACTCCACAGTACTTGATTATACTGTACACCATTACAGTCGACACCACTACACTTCACAGTTCTCAACTCTACAATATCCCAATCTATGCCACTACACTCTACCCCACTACACTCTATGCCAGCCCACTCTATGCCGCTCCACTCTATGCCATTCTACTTTATCCCCCTCCAGTTCACACTATTCCACTGTATGCAACTCCAGAGCATGCCACTCCATTCTACACCACTCCACTGTATGCTATTCCACTGTACACCACCACACTGTACCTCAGTCTAATGTACACCAGTACGCTCTACAACAGTGGTTTCCAACCTGTGGTCAGGGGAACCCCCAGTGATCTGCGAAGCCTCCTCAGGGGGTCCACAACAGCTTAGAAAAATGAATAATATTAACGAATTAGGTCCCCAGCTTTCAGAAATTACTCAATACGGGGTCCCCGGATTCCAATAATGATTCAGTGGGGATCTCTGGGTTCCAGTAATGATAAAGTTGGGATACACAAAAGTGAAAAGTTTGGGAACCACTGCTCTACAACAATCAACTATACATCTCTTCACTCCATGCCACTCCACTGTATGCCACTCTACTCTACGCTATCCCACTGTATGACATGCCACTCTAACAAACTCCACTGTACACTACTACACTGTATGCTATTCCACTGTATGCTGCTCAACTGTATGACACTCCAGTCAAAGTCACTCCACTTTGCACCACTACACTGTATGTCAATAGAAGCTAACCTGTTCCACTGTACACAGCCCTATTCTACAGTATTCCACTCTCTGCCACTCCACTCTATGCCACTTCAGTCTATGCTATTTTACTCTATGCCACTCTACTGTGTCACTCCACTATACGCCACTCCACAATACTCTACCCCACTCTACTCCACTTCACTCTACACCACTCCACTGTATGCCATTTTATCATATGCTATTCTACTTTATGCCATTCTACTCTATGCTATCTTACTGTATGCAACTATATTCAACTTCACTCTATGTCAAAACACTCTACGCTACTCCACAGTATGCTGTTATGTTGTATCACTTTACACTTTATGCCACTTCACTCTTTGCCACTCCAGCGCATATCATGCTAGTGTATGCCACTATACTTTATGCCATTCCACTGAACCCCATTCACTCTACTTCACTATACACTACTCTACTGCATGCAACTCCATTCTTCTCCACTCATCTCTATGCTATTCCACTCTATGCCACTCCACTCTACCCCACTGTATGCTACTCTACTGTACGCTACTCCACTGTACCCCACTCCACTCAATGCCACTCCACTCTTTGCCACTCCACTGTATGCTATTCTACTGTACGCCACTCCATGCTTCACCAGTCCACTCCACAACACTCCACTGTATGATATTCCACTCTTTGCTGCTCAATTCTATGCCACTCCACATCACTCCACTGTACCCCACTCAACTCTATACCACTTTACTATATGCTATTACACTGTACGTTATTCTACTGTGCGCTAGCCCATTCCACTCTGTGCCACTCCACTCTACACAACTCTACTATACTCTATAATGCTGCATTCTATACTTCTCCACTGTAAGCTATTCCACTGTATACCACACCACTGTACCACACTCCACTCTAACTCACTCCTGTCTACTCCACTCTTTGACACCTTACTCTATTACAGAACACTATATGACACTCTCTTCAACTTTACTGTATCACAATCCACTTAATGACGCTCATCTCAATGGCATTAAACTCTACGATTTGAAACACATTTTTATTTAAAAAAGCATTGAATTCAAAATGAAAAAATAGGTTAAAGCTTTGTTATAGTTAGGAAAACTGTTCTTTCAACAAATCAAACTTAAAATGCACAGACATAACAAATTCTTAAGTTATAGTTATACCTTACATTTATTTATAATTCACACACCACTTTTAAATTAATATCAATTCATTTATTCTTGATGTACAAACCAATCTTAAAGTACACAAAAAACGAACATTTCTAAACTTATACCTTTAATTCATCACTTTAACAACACATTAAAATTATTATAACTCACACACCTCCATACAAAGTGTACTTAAGTCAGTACTTACAATACTTTATCTATAACTTGCCACTCTACCATGCACTGTGCTCTCAGAAAAGGTTTGATTTCAGTTGTTGCAACTGATCTTGTAAATTCCATTATTTTAGATGCGACATAGTATAAAATGGTGTAAGCAGTGAATGGAGAAGCCATGAGGTGTTGTTAATGTAGTGTGGGCTCCTCAATACTTTTGTATTGATTATATTTTTGACACCATATTCAAGCTACTCGATTTTTTAAAAACAATATTCCTGTTAAATTACCGGTAATACACCATCAACCATTATTAGTGCAACACAGTATTACCACAAGATTCCAAACCTGATTCTGAATGAACACCTGAGCTTTCTCAGCACGTCACAAGTAGATCACACTTACAAAAGAGCTTCACATGTGCTACATTGCAAACGCCAAATTGTCCCTCTTTGTCTCTGCACACATCTAATTGAAGCCATGTCAATTTCTCACAAGTATTCGAATAAAGTTGTTTGGCATCCATTTCATAGAATGTGACATGATAACATTTAACTTTGCCTCAAACGAATTTCCTTGACGTGAAAAGACAGATATAAAAGGTCTTAATACATAAAGTCCCATATTTAAGAGAAAGTGGCACATCAGAGCTGGAGCAGCACTTTTTCTGTGCCCCCTACCGGCACCTAACAACACCATGGTTGCTCTGTATTTATAATAAGGCAAACCATGGCGGTCATTAGCACAAGAGCATCAAAATTGTTGATGCTTGTTAGACCTGGCAGCTTTAGGGTGGTCATACCCTAACTTTTTGCCTGCCTCCGTCCACTTTTCTGACACTGTTTTTATAGGTTTTAGGACTCTGCATACCACTGCTAACCGGTGCTAAGGTGCATATGCATAGTGGCATATTTGATTTACTTATAAGTCCCTATTAAAATGTACCACATGTGGCCAGGGCCTGTAAACTAAATGCTACTAGTGGGCCTGAAGCACTGATTGTGCCACCCACATAAGTAGCCCCTTAACTGTGCCTCAGGCCTGCCACTGCAAGGCCTGTGTGTGCAGTTTCACTATCACTTCGACTTGGCATTTAAAAGTACTTGCCAAACCTCAAACTCCCCTTTTTCTACAAATAAGTCACCCCTAAAGTAGGCCCTAGGTAACCATAGGGCAGGGTGCTATGTAGGTAAAAGGCAGCCCATGTACGTATGTGTTTTATATGTCCTGGTAGTGAAACACTCCTAAAATTCGTTTTCCACTACTGTGAGGCCTGCTCCTTTCATAGACCAGCATTAGGACTGCCCTCATATACTTTTTAAGTGGTAGATTCTGATCTGAAAGGGGTAACCAAGTCATGTTTAGTATGGCCAGAATGGTAATAGAAATCCCTGCTTATTGGTGGGGTTGGATTTAATACTACTATTTTAGAAAAGAAACTTTTAGAAAGTGAGCATTTCTCTGCACTTAAAACTATCTGTGCCTTACAGACTATCTCCAATCAACATCTGGTCTGTGCTGGTTGACAGCTCCCTTGTGCATTTCACCTAGACAACCACAAACACAGGACACTCAGTCACACCTGCATTTATCTGCATATTAAATGGGTCTTCCTGGGCTGGAAGGTTGGAGGGCCTGACACTTACATTGCAAAGGCCATTGGCCTGCCCTCACACAATGGACTATTAAACCCCCTTCTGGGACCCTGGCTGTCAGGACTGAATTGAAAGGGAAACTTGTGCCTTCCACACAGAAACCTGGCTTAACCCTTCTTGGCTCCAGACATCGCCATCAATATCCAAGATGGCTATAAGATCATCCACAAAGACCGCACAAACCGTCCCAGGGGAGACATCGCCATCACCACAACAAAGAGTCCCTATGCCTCTCTGCCAGCACTGAAGACTCCACAACCAACATGGAACTCCTCCACTTCCAGATTGGAACCAACCTTAACCCCACTCTGTGGGGCACCCTCATCTACAGACTGTCGGGCCTCTGCCCTCCATTCTGCGACACCATCGCTGACCTCGCTTCCACCCACGCACTTGCTTCCAAGGACTACATCCTCCTCGGAGACCTCAACTTCCACCTGGAGAAACCCAATGACAACAATTCCACAACACTGCTCGAAAACCACACCAACCTTGGACTCAAGCAACTCATCACCTCGCCCGCCCACTCCGCCGGACACACACTTGACCCCATCTTCACCGCCATCAACCACATCTCCATTACCCACATCACTGAACTCCAATGGACCGACCACCACTGCATCCACTTCACCTTCAGCAAAAACCCCGACCGATACATCACACACCTACCCCCACGCAGGAACAAGATCACCAAGGACCAGCTACTCACTAGCCTCAGCAACTCACCACCCCCACACGTCCTTAACACTAACACAGCTGTCTGAAAATTCACCAACTGGATCTTAGACTGCGCCAACACCTTAGCACCCATCAACAAATTCTCCAACAGACGCACATCAAATGAAAGCCAATTAGTTCACCCCCACCCCAAGGGGTCCAAACAAAACTGCAGATGCCTCAAAAGAAAATGGCGCACCAACAAGACCCCCACCAACCAAGAAGCCTTCAGAAAAGCCATAAACATGCACCACCAACTCATCAGGACCACCAAGAGAAAAGCCTTCCAGGAGTGCATCAACAACAACGCACATGACAGCAAAGAAGTCTTCACTATCATCAGCAAACTGACCAACCCCAGAACAAACTCTATGGATATCATCCCCTCACAAGAACTCTGCAATCAATCAATCAATCAGTAATTTTTTAAGCGTGCTACTCACCGAGAATGGTCTCAAGGCGCTGGGGGGGTGCTACTGCTCAAAGAGCCAGGTCTTGAGGCGCTTCCTGAAGGTCATCAGGTCCTGGGTTGGACCTAGGTTGACGGGGAAGGAGTTCCAGGTTTTGGCAGCGAGGTGGGAGAAGGATCTGCTGCCGGTGGTGGTGCGGTGGATGCGGGGGACGGTTGCGAGGGTGAGGTTGGCAGAGCGGAGCTGGCGTGTCAGGATGTGGAAGTTGAAACGCCCGTTGAGGTAGGCAGGTCCAGCGTCATGGAGAGCTTTGTGGGCGTGGATCAGGAGTTTGAAGACGATCCTTTTGTTGATGGGCAGCCAGTGGAGGTCTCTGAGGTGGGCTGAGATGTGTTTGTGGCGAGGGAGGTTGAGGATGAGTCGTGCTGAGGCGTTCTGGATGCGCTGGAGTTTCTTCTGGAGCTTGGCTGATGTTCCTGTATAGAGGGCGTTGCCATAATCCAGTCTGCTGCTGACAAGGGCATGGGTGACCGTTCTTCTGGTTTCCACGTGGATCCATCTGAAGGTCTTGCGGAGCATACGGAGGGTGTCGAAGCATGAGGATGAGATGGCATTGACTTGCGGAGTCATAGAGAGCGAAAAGTCCAGTATGAAGCCGAGGTTGCGTGCGTGGGTTGTGGGTGTTGGGGCCGACCTCAGAGTGGCAGGCCACCAGGATTCATCCCAAGCAGATCTGTTGTGGCCGAAGATGATGATCTCAGTCTTCTCCGAGTTTAGCTTGAGGCGGCTTGTTTCCATTCAATTGGTGATGGCCTAAAGTCCGTTGTGCAGGTTGGTCTTAGCGGTTGCGGGATCCTTCGTGAGGGAGAGGATGAGGTGAGTGTCGTCTGCGTAGGAGATGATGTTGAGGCCATAGGATCTGCTGATGTTGGCGAGTGGTGCCATGTAGACATTGAAGAGGGTGGGGCTGACTGAGGATCCCTGAGGGACTCCGCTGATGGTCCTGGTGACTTTAAACAAGAACAGGGGGGAGGCGGACTCTCTGGGTTTTTCCAGAGAGGAAGGATGTGAGCCAATCCAGGGCCCTGTGGCGCATTTTGGTGTCATAGAGGCGTGTGCGAAGGGTGTGGTGACAGACGGTGTCAAAGTCTGCGGAGAGGTCAAGGAGGATGAGGGCAACAGTTTCACCTTTGTCAAGCCTGCTCCTGATGTCGTCGGTGCAGGCGATAAGGGCGGTCTCAGTGCTGTGGTTCTTGCGGAAGCCAGACAGGGCTATGTCGAGTAGGCTGTTGCCCTCCAAGAAGCGGGATAGTTGGTTGTTGACTATCTTCTCGATGACCTTTGCGGGAAAGGGGAGTAGGGAATTTGGCTGGTAGTTTTTGAGGTCTTCAGGGTTGATTCTGGTTTTTTTGAGCAGGGCGTTAACTTCGGCATGTTTCCAGCTCTCTGGGAAGATGGCGGTCTCGAAGGAGCTGTTGATGATGGTCCGGAGCTGGGGAGCGATGATTTGGCTGGCTTTATTGAAGACATGGTGAGGGCAGGGGTCAGCGAGAGAGCCGGAGTGGATGGTGCTCATGGTCTTGGTGGTTTCCTCTTCGTTGGTGGGGGTCCAGGTGCTCAGGACGTTGGTGTGGCTAGGTGCATTGGGGTCGACCTTGGCTGTGGTGGTGATGGGGGACGGCAGTGCGAAGCTTCCATGGATGTCTGTGATTTTACGGTGAAAGGGGGTGGCGAGGGAGTCGCAGAGGTCTTGCGAGTGGGGGGGTCGGCAGAGCAGGACTTGGGGTTGGTGAGCTCCTTGATGATGCTGAAGAGCTCCCTGCTGTTGTGTGCGTTGTTGTATATTCATTCTTTGTAGAAGGATCTATTGGTAGTCCGGATGAGCTGGGGATGTTTGCGGATGGCAATAACCTCTCCACCTACTTCCACCACAAGGTAGCAGACATCTACGACCCAGGACCTTCCAACACCCACCACTGGCATATCCACCACTGAAGCTCCTCCAAACCTCCACCACCTGCTCCCCTGGGACAACATCTCTGACGAAGAAACACTCAACATTATGAACCTCTTCCACTCCGGCTCCCCCTCCGATCCCTGCCCCTACCACATCTTCAACAAAGCAAGCAGCACCATCGCACCCAAACTCCGGCACATCATCAACCGATTCTTCAAAACTGCCACCTTCCCAGAAATCTGGAAACACGCCAAAATCAAGCCCTCATGAAGAAACCCACTGCAGACCCAGCGGACCTCAAGAACTTCTGGCCTATCTCTGTGCTCCCCTTCCCACCTAAGGTCATCAAAAAGGCTGTCAACAGACAACTCACCAGACACATCGAACTCAACAACATCCTGGACCCCTCACAGTCAGGCTTCCGGAGCAACCACAGCACCGAGACCGCCCTCCTCGCTGCCACAGATGACATCTGCAGACAGGGGTGACACCGTGGCTCTCATCCTCCTCGACCTGTCCGCCGCCTTCGACACCATCTCCCACCACATGCTGCAGGCTCGCCTACATGACGCTGGCATCCGAGACAAAGCACTAGAATGGATCACCTCCATCTTCTCCAACAGGACCCAAAGAGTCCGACTCCCCCCCCTTCTACTTAGAGGCCACCAAGATCATCTGCAGCATCCTGCAAGGCTCCTCTCTGAGCCCCACTCTCTTCAACCTCTACATGGCCCCCCAGCCACCATCACCAAACACCACGCTCACAACATCATCTCATACGCCAACGACATTCAGCTAATCATCTCCCTCATCAACTACCTGCACACGGCCAAAACCAACTTCCACAACAGAATGAGGGCAGTCGCCACCTGGATGAAGGAGAGCTGCCTCAAGCTTAACACCTAAAAAACAGAAGTCCTCGTCATCGGCAGCAACCCCTCAGCCTGGGACATCTCCTGATGGCTCTCTGCCGTCGAAAGCGCTCCGACCACCAACTACCACACCTGCAACCTTGGCTTTATCCTGGACTCAGCACTCTCAATGAACCGTCAAATCAGCGCAGTCTCCTCTGCCTGCTTCAACACCATGTGTATGCTCTGGAAGATCTTCAACTGGATCCCAACTGAATCCAAAAGAGCAGTCACCCCTGCCCTCATCAGCAGACGCCTAGAGTACAGCAACGCACTCTACGCTGGAACCACCACAAAGGTACAAAAAAAGACTGCAACGCATCCAGAACGCCTCTGCCTATCTCATCATGAACACCCCCAAACACAGCCACACCTCCGCTCTACTGAGAGACCTGCACAGACTCCCAATAGACAACAAAATCACATTCAAGCATCTCACACACACCTACAAAGCCCTCCAAAACTCCGTACCTGAATACCTCAACCAAAGACTCCACTTCTACACACCCACCAGACAGCTCCGCTCTGCTGACCATGCACTAGCCGCTGTTCCACACATCTGGAAGGCCATAGCCGGAGGAAGATCCTTCTCCCACCAAGCCACCAAGACCTGGAACCCCCTTCCCATCCACCTCAGAAGATCTCCCACTCAATAACAATTCAGAAAGGACTTCAAGACTTGGATTTTCACCTGACCCCCTCTGTTCATTGACGGCCTCTCACTTACTGTCCCCCCAAGTGCCTTGCGACCCTAGCAGGTGACTAGTTGTGCTTTACAAGTATTATGATTGATTGATTGTGCACTTCAAAACCACTCTTTGAAGTCTCCTCCACTTCAAAGGCATTTTTGGGTATATAAACTGGGTCTCTGACCCCACCAACTCAGACACTTCTGGACCTACCTATTTACTGTATAGAAAAACAAGGGCGAAGAGAGTCAGGGATATAATTAATATCAGGAGAGCCCTCAAGCACCCAATAGGGTGCCAGGTTTCATCACTGGGCTAGCTCCTCGTCAGACCGGTGCTGCAATGTCTGGCGGACCTCCCAAAAATTGGGATGGTACTCAACCGAAGGCAATTTGCCAGGTGGAGGTCTGGAACGAAAACTGACTAAGAGGATAGAGGAGGGTGTGTGAGTGAAGGAGAGTGTAAGCAAGATAAAATTAGCTCTGAGCCTAAAATATCACCTTAATGAATCAGAGGAAAGGTCCAGGCCAAGATTAAAATCATTCAGAGTCTTAGCAGGAATAATGTCCCACTATACTCTATAAAGAAGGAAAGGTAGTATGCCTAATCCTGTCTATTTGTGGTCAACATGTTTCACGTCTTTTTTTGGTCAATAAATGATCCTGTGACGCTTCGTCAGGACCGAGAAAACTACTTCTCCTATTCAAAAAATTATGAAGTGCTGGAATGTCACTTACAAACTGAAGACAAATTGTCAGAGTCAGTTGGTCAATCAGTCGCCCTGCATGAAAGTGAAAGACAAGTAAAAATTTGTGCCAACGTGCAAATAAGCACAAAGATTGGTGCAATCACAGCAAATCCAACCCCAAAGGGCCACATATAAAAATAAATGGAAGGGCTTACCATCCCATATTCGAGATTGAGCTTCCTAGGACCGCGCTTCCTAGGACCGCGCTTCCTAGGACCGCGCTAGCCTCAACCAAGGAGGTATTACTAGGCATGGAAACAACATAGTGACAAATAACTGCACGTCAATATGTACAAATTAGCAACTCATTGAGGAAGCGCCAAAAACATCAATTTGAAATGGTCACATCATTCATGAAATAAGATTAGTAATGTCCGAAAATCAAATATCAATCAATAGAAACTGTAGCCTAAATAAAAAGTCTAATTCCTATATGAGTTCAATCTCAACATTAAATGCAGGTACTAGGTCCCAGGGAAAAACTTAGGACCCTGTGCATGGAGGAGAACTCACTCAGGAAGAAACGAGATGGAGATGGCAAAGCAAAAGGGGTCAAGTAAAAGGCTGGGAGAAGCCTACATATGCCAAGTCAGGTGTAAACAATCTGGGGAAAATAGCACGTACATCAGTACACATATTAAAAAGCAACCTAATGAAAAAGGGAGGCTCAAGAACCCCAGTGCCTCCTGACAGACTTACTTCTAGCGTCTCCCCAGTCCACTAGGACACCTGACCCGCGCCGCGCACCTGTAGACGCTCGAGCGGCATCTTCGGGCTGTTTAAATATGTTTGCAGAGACGCATCTACTCGCGTCTCGATCCGGAAGCAAACGGACGGTTGCTTTGGGTCGTAGAAATAGAAAAGGGACCCTAATTCTGGCCCATTGGCCATCTTGAAAGAGGCAAAAATGTCTGCGTAAATGTCATGGAACTGCAATAATCGTGCCAGAACCAAGTAAACACACGTTATTGCTAGATCAGTTTTAAATTAAAAACGATCATGACAGCACATGAATATTATCAAGTGAAAGTAATAGAATCGTCTGATAATAAAATAAGGAAATACATAAATGATGTGAAAAATGGTAGATGGTCACAGAGGTAAAGAATGGACGCCAAGGGGGTCATTACAACATTGGCGGTAAAAGCCGCTTACCGCCGTGCAAAAGACCGCCAACACACCCCTGCGGCCGCAGAATTCCGCCACAGCTATTACGACCCACATCCCGAAATCCGACAAAATTCAGACACCCACACAAGTCCGCCACACCAAAGGTCAGTGATAAACTGGTGAAAACAAAACCTCCACCGTCACGCCAACAGAAATACGCCCATGCTATCATGACCCACAAATCCACGCGGCGGTCTTTTAACTGTGGTATTCCATTGGCGGTGCACACCGCCTCGCTCAAAATACACACACTCTTACAAAACACAGCCACATTGGACAATTCCAAATACACACACCTGATACACATACACACACCACTCCCACACACCCAATACAATATAAAACACACACCCACATCACCCACAAACCCCTACGACCACAAATTCAGAAAGAAGGCCAGAGAGAGACACCACCATCCACAAACTAGCAGCCACAGGCACTCAACACCATCACCCACACTACTTCCACGCACAAAACACCACACACCACTACATATCACCACACTTATCACCACATACACCACCCCACACATCACCTACACCACCCCATGGCACGGCAAAGACACCCCAGGTTCTCGGAGGAGGAGCTCAGGGTCATGGTGGAGGAAATCGTCCGGGTAGAGCCACAGCTATTTGGATCGCAGGTGCAGCACACCTCAATAGCTAGGAAGATGGCGCTATGGCTTAGAATAGTCGACAGAGTCAACGCAGTGGGACAGCACCCAAAAAATCGGAACGACATCAGGAAGAGGTGGAACGACCTACGGGGGAAGGTGCGTTCCATGGTCTCAAGACACAACATCGCGGTACAGCGGACTGGCGGCGGACCCCCACCTCCTCCCCCACAACTAACAACATGGGTAGAGCATGTCTTGACTATTCTGCATCCTGAGGGCCTCGCAGGAGTCGGTGGAGGAATGGACTCTGGTAAGTCAAATCTTAACTATCATATCCCCCACCCTGCCTGCATGCTATCACAGACCCCCACCCTCGCCCCCTCCCCTATCACTCCAACTCCTCACAAATGTACTAAAAACACAAACCACCCATCCCAACACCAAGCCCTGCATGACAAAACAAAGCATGGACACCCATCACTAAAGCATGCCCACTGCACATACCCATAACACCCCCCTCAACCATCATCACACAAGCCACCACACAGGAATGCTACCACTGGGGTACACGGTCACCCACCCATTGCACACCATGACACACACAGATGCAATAATCATGCTTTTACATCCCTGCAGGACTACTACCCAACGTCACCAGATAGGAGGGTCCAGACATCTCCACTCCACCCATAGAAGAGGCCCACAGTGATGACAGCAGCTCTGTCCAACTGGATCCAGATGACTAGCCCGGATCATCGTGGGCCTCGGGACAGTCAGTTCCACACACCCAGTCACAGGCCACCACAGACCTTCCACCCTCTGGTAACACCAGCACAGCACCCACCCAGCGGGCCCATACCTCCGTCCCCAGGACACATCAATCAGCTGTGTGTCCACCACTACAGGGAACCCAGGATAACCCACCACCCCAACAACAACAGGGACCTGGGGCAGTGGTAGTGGGCACACGGTCCAGGGGACGGAAGCCCAGGAACACAGGGGATCTGGGAGGGCTGCTGTGCGACAGGGGGTGGACAGGCCTAGGGAACCCACTCTCCACGCGGCCCTCTCCTCCATCATGGGAGCATACCACCACTCCCAGGAGACGATGTCAACGGTCCTGGCCAAGTTTCAGGAGACCCAGCGGCTGCAGGAGGAACAGTATTTGGGCTTCAAGGAGGAACTCAGAACCATCAGCTCCGCCCTGGGCACCATCGTAGGGGTGCTGAAGGAGATACTTAACACCAGGAGGGACACTGTGGCACTCCAAGGGGCCCCTAACACTAGCATGGATGTTGAACTGCCCACCACCTCCGCCGGCGCTAGTGGACAGGACGCCCCGCCACAGGACCACCACACCAGCACCCCACCGCCTGCAGACGGAGAACCACCCCGCAAACGGTCCCTGAGATCCAGGAACAAGACAGAGCACGATGCCAAGACCCCCGCCAAGAAATGAGACCACCCTGATTGTCATCCTACTGTCCCACTTTGTAACCCTGTCCATACTGGAACTGCCCCAGCTCCACTTCCTGTGCCCAAATGGGCAATGCATCTGTGAGACTAATAGACTGGACATTCCTCCACCATCACCCCTCACCATTTTACAACCCCCCTCCAATATTGAGCACTTCAATAAACACCCTTGAAGCACAAAACAATCTGGAGTCAGTCTGTGATTTCGAAAATGTGTATTAGCAATGACAGTGACAAAATGCGTTTTCAAATGTAATGTCAACATACCTATGTCACACATCTCAAGTCCATGAGGAATCTAAGCAGATGACACACGTTGGAAACCACACCTGTGAAACCGTAAGGGAAATGTACAACTCAGTTACCATATACTGGTTGAAATCGACAGACAGGAAAGAGGTGGAAGTGTGAAAGTACTTGTAGTAGACAGGAATGTGTTCTCACCTGTGTGTCACTGGAAATATTGCTTTATAACTGAGTCCCTGTTGTCACTGTCTTCTTCCTCTGCTTCCTTCTCATCACTGTCCACAGGCTCCACAGCTGCAACAACACCGTCATCTGGACCATCCTCCTGCAGAAAAGGCACCTGTTGTCGCAAAGCCAAGTTGTGAAGCATACAGCAGGCCACGATGATCTGGCACACCTTCCTTGGTGAGTAGAATAGGGAACCACCTGTCATATGGAGGCACCTGAACCTGGCCTTCAGGAGGCCGAAGGTGCGTTCGATCACCCTCCTAGTCCGCCCATGGGCCTCATTGTAGGGTTCCTCTGCCCTGGTCCTGGGATTCCTCACTGGGGTCAGTAGCCATGACAGGTTGGGGTAACCAGAGTCCCCTAAGAGCCACACCCGGTGCCTCTGGAGTTGACCCATCACATAAGGGATGCTGCTATTCCGCAGGATGTAGGCGTCATGCACAGAGCCAGGGAACATAGCATTTACCTGGGAGATGTACTGGTCTGCCAAACATACCATCTGTACATTCATTGAATGATAACCCTTCCGGTTCCTGTACACCTGTTCACTCCTGTGGGGGGGGCCAGAGCTACATGGGTCCCATCAATGGCACCTATGATGCTGGGGATATGTCCAAGGGCATAGAAGTCACCTTTAACTGTAGGCAAATCCTCCACCTGAGGGAAAACGATGTAGCTCCGCATGTGTTTCTGCAGGGCAGACAACACACTGGACAACACGTTGGAAAACATAGGCTGGGACATCCATGGCCAATGTTGTTTGAAATGACCCACTTGCAAGGAAATGGAGCACTGATAGCACCTGCACTTGAGGGGGATCCCTGTGGGATGGCGAATTGCTGACATCAGGTCTGGCTCCAACTGGGCACACAGTTCCTGGATTGTGGCACGGTCAAACCTGTAGGTGATGATCAAATGTCTTTCCTCCATTGTCGACAGGTCCACCAGCGGTCGGTACACCGGAGGATTCCGCCATCTCCTCACAAATCCCAGCGGACGGTGCCTAGGAATGACAACAGCGACCACAGAGTCAAACAACTCAGAGGTATGTACCCACAGTCTACACAGAACACCATTCATACACAAAATCTGGCCTGTATTTGTGTTGTGCGACAACGCCTAGGTCTGTGTGACGCAGTTGGTAACTAGGCCATGTGGGCCCCTGAAATGGCGGCTGCCTGACCTCTAAAGTGGGACAATGGGATGTGAGGTAACTGCACTGGCGTTGTACACCGTCGCTGTAGGCGGTCGAAGACCGCAGCGCAATGCTGCATTGGTTAACATTGGACCCTATGGGTCCCAGGAGCCAATGACGATGTACGCCGGCGGTGATGGTACGCACCGCCGCGGACGTGACCGCCATTTTCTAGCTGTTCAATCACTCGATACCTGCTCATCAACAGGAGAGGACCTACACTGCAAGTGCTGCTGTGACCTCGGTCTGGAAGAGACAATGGCTCGTGCGTCTGGGGAAAGGGCCCCTGCCTTCACTGCAGAGGAGTTGGAGAAGCTCGTGGACCAGGTCCTCCCCCAGTACACGCTACTCTACGGTCCTCCAGACTAACAGGTATGTACACAGGGAGCACGTTGTATGGGCTATGCCTGTGTGGAGAGTGCTGGTTGTAAGAAGGAAGGGGGCACAGTTCTGCGTGCATGAAGGACTGTGAATGCATGTGCCACATGGCAAGTGTAGGGATGTGGGCCACTCACTTCGACGGTGCAGTTGGTAATGACTTCTCTTCTTCCCCTGTACATGTCATGTAGGACAGCGCCCACCAGAAGAAGGATATTTGGCGTGCAATCGCCAAGGACGTCCGGACCCTGGGGGTCCACCACAGACAGAGCACCCACTGCCGGAAAAGATGGGAGGACATTCGCCACTGGCGCAAGAAGACGGCGGAGGCTCAGCTGGGGATGCCATCCTAACGTGGGAGGGGTGCCCGTCGAACCATGACCCCCCTGATGTTCTGGATCCTGGCGGTGGCCTACCCTGAGTTGGATGGGCGCTTGAGGGCATCACAGCAGACACAAGGGGGCGAGTACAACATCATTCAGCTGACTTTGCGCGCAGTGAAGGTGTCTGGGTGGGGAGGAGGGCTGTGGGTTTCCAGAGGCCAGGGCGAGTTCCGTAGGCTAGGCCCCTCCGTAATGCAGGCTATGTGACACCCCACCCCACCTCTGTAGAGTGCCAAATACAGGTATACATGCCCCTGTGTCATCTATGTGTGCAGATGTCGACCATAGCCATGTAGGACATATCCCAGGAATTGCATCTGTAGAGCCCAACATCGCGACGTAATGCAGGGGGCGGCTGTGTCTGTATTGTCCGCCAACGGTAGCGGTAAGCCATGCACTCAGCCTGTCTTTCTTCTGTCCCCCCCCCCTTTTTGTGGTCTCCCTGTTCTTGTGTGCATCAGTATCATCAGGCGGAGGTACAGTTGGACCGGAGCACGAGGGAGCTGCATCCCACATGGCCCTGGAGGGCCACACCACGGACTCGGAATACACCAGTGGGACGGAGGGCGAGGGGAGCAACACAGCGGTCACAGGATCGGTAACCAGCGACACGGACTCGTCCTCCGATGGGAGCTCCCTTGTGGTGGCGGGAAAATCTGTGCCCCCCACTTCTACAGGTACAGCCGCCACCCCCCCTACCAGCACCTCCCTCCCAGCAGCCCCGAAGCCTTCACTCCGTGCCCGCTCACCCAGGAGGGTGGGCATCACCTTCGCCCCAGGCACCTCAGGCTCTGCCCCAGTCACCCCTGCTGCCCTCAGTGAGGAGGCCATTGACCTCCTCAGGTCCCTCACTGTTGGCAAGTCTACTATTTTGAATGCCATCCAGGGTGTAGAAAGGCAGTTGCAACAAACAAATGCATTCTTGGGGGGCATTCATTCTGGTCAGGATGCCCTTCATCGAACCCTGCAAACTCTGGCCTCAGCACTGATGGCAGCCATTGTCCCTGTGTCTAGCCTCCCCCCTCCAACTTCCTCCACCCAGACCCAATCCCCTGTACCCCTGCCTATCCCAAGCACACCATCAGACCAGCCTGCACACACCTCATAACACAAGGGAAGCTCAGGCAAACATAAGCACCACACATCCCACAGGCACTCACGCAAGCATCACACACATACAGACACACCAACATCCACTGCCTCCACTGTGTCCCCCTCGTCTCCCTCCTCCCTCCCAGTCTTGTCTACACTCTCACCTGCATGCACTACCACTACAGCCACTACGTCCCGCACCAGCACACCCACCACCACACCCTGCTCACGTGCACTCACCACCCCCACTCCCATTTACACGTCCCCTGTGTCCTCTCCCAGTGTGTCTGTGACACCCCCTCCGAAGATACACAAACGCAGGCACACACCCACCCAACAGCCATCGACCTCACGACAGCCTCCAGCCCATGCACCTTCACCCAAAATCACCAAACGTACATCTCCTACAACCACTACCGCTTCCTCCACTCCCAAACCCCCTCCAGCTACCCGTCCCAGTGTTCCTAAGAAACTTTTCCTGGCCAACCTTGACCTCTTTCCCACCACCCCCTCCAACTCATAGGTCCCGTACTAGCACCTCAGCCAAAAAATCTACGGGACCAGTGTTGCCTGTTATAGGTATGTGGAGTGCACCGGCCACCAGGCCAGCCAGTGTGGCACGGAGCCACAGCACAGCCAGTCCCCCCCCCTGTGAAGCACCAGAAGTTGGACAGTGCCCGACGGGAGAGGGGGAAGACTCCAGCCAGCAAAGCGGCTCACAAGGGTCTCGGGGGAGTGTCGACTCAGCTGTGACTCCTCCCAAGGTGGGGAAGGGGCAGAAGAAATCTCCAAAGTCTGGGAGGAGCAGCACGGCAGAGAAGACAGCCATCATCCCCGCTGCCCAGGAGGCCAGCCCAATCGTCACTGGCAAGGAGGCCACCGCCAGAGTCACTGCCCAGGAGGCCAGCCCAATCGTCACTGGCCAGGAGGCCACCTCCAGAGTCACTGCCCAGGAGGCCAGTCCAATCGTCACTGGCCAGGAGGCCACCGCCAGAGTCACTGCCCAGGAGGCCAGCCCCATCGTCACTGGCCAGGAGGCCACCGCCAGCCCCAGAGTCACTGGCCAGGAGGGCCCGCAAGCCACAGCCCAGCTGACCCATGAAGGACCGCCAGCCACAGGCCTGCTGGGCAATGAAGGACCGCCTTGGCAAGCACCGCTGAACAGGCCAGGGACCGTTGAACAAGGCAAAGACTGCCATGTCAAGCACCGCTGAACAGGGCAAGCACCGCTGAACAGGTCAGAAACTGCCAACTCAAGCACCGCTGAACAAGGCAAAGACCGCCATGGAATGCATCGCTGAACAGGGCAAGCACTGCTGAACAGGTCAGAAACTGCCAACTCAAGCACCGCTGAACAAGGCAAAGACCGCCATGGAATGCACCGCTGAACAGGGCAAGCACCGCTGAACAGGTCAGAAACTGCCAACTCAAGCACCGCTGAACAGGGTAAGCACCGCTGAACAGGTCAGGAACTGCCAACTCAAGCACCGCTGAACAGGGCAAAGACCGCCATGGCAAGCACCGCTGAACAGGGTAAGCACCGCTGAACAGGTCAGGAACTGCCAACTCAAGCACTGCCTAACAGGGCAAAGACATCCAAGGCGAGCACCGCTAGCCCATTAGCGGCAGGGGCAGTGACGCAACTGGGACCGTCAAGGGGTGAGTGCTGCAACCTGGGCACCAGTCCCCCTCCAGAACCGGTGGAGACATGCATCCACTCCATCTGTCCTGCACAGGATGAAGCACTCTGGGCACCAGTCCCCCTCCGGAACGTGGAGACATGCATCCACTCCGTCTGTCCTGCAGAGGATGAAGCACTCGGGGCACCAGTCCCCCTCCAGAACCAGTGGAGACATGCATCCACTTGAGAGACTATGGCTTTGCACTCCCCAGGATGGTACAGTGGGCAACCCACCCACTGTAGAGACTTGAGAGACTGTGGCTTTGCACTCCCCAGGATTGAACAGTGGGCACACCACCCACTGTAGAGACTTGAGAGACTGTGGCTTTGCACTCCCCAGGATTGAACAGTGGGCAAACCACCCACTGTAGAGACTTGAGAGACTGTGGCTTTGCACTCCCCAGGATTGAACAGTGGGCAAACCACCCACTGTAGAGACTTGAGAGACTGGATTTGCACTCCCCAGGATACATCAATGGGCATGGAGCCCCCTCGTGGATCTGGCGTGGTGCACTCATCCGGCTGAGGTGCCCCCCCTTCCCTTCCCCGAGGTGCCTGTTGTATTTCTATCTGATGCCCCTGCAGTGTTCTCTCCGTTTTCATCAGGAATCTAGTGTGGGCCTCGCCCATGCATTTTGGGCCCAGTGGTCCACGGACAATGAATGGTGCATTACCTGCACTACTAATCGTGGTGTATATTTTGTTTAATGTGTATATATATATATATATATTCTTTCATCAACAGATGGACTGATAGCCATCTGACGGCTGCACCGATCCCATCACGTATCTCCCAAGTGTCGAAGTCAATTGAGTCCAAAGCGCTCGTATTTAGTTGATAAATTTATTTATTTAGCTTATATGTATATATTTGGTTACTGTATTTTGATATATTACAATGGTTACACTAATTTCCTTTTGTCTTTGCCTTCTTCCGGGGGGGGGCTGGGGGTTGTTACTGTAATGTTTGGATATGCACTGGTGTTTGTGTTGTAGTGGGTGAGGGCCGGGGTGGAGGTTGGGATGTTGGTTGTGTGTGTCCCTGTGTTTTTCCCTCCCCCATGTCGTAGGTGCAGTACCCACTGTGGTCTTCGCCGCCGGCGTTGATGATCCTCGTATAGGAGCAGGAAGACTATCGCTGGCAGAATATGGAGTTCCGGCTCCATGATGTTGTCGTTCCTCGTGGAGTGTGTAGAGGTGAGCGTTTTCCCTTTGAAATGGCTGTTTCCGCAGTGTTTTCGCCCCGGAAAAGGTGGCGGATTGGTAGGTTGTTGTTAGAAATGGGGTCTTTGGTTGACAGTCAGGTTACCCCCTGTTCAAGCAAGGGCCCTCACTCTAGTCAGGGTAAAAGAGAATCACCCTCAGCTAACCCCTGCTTACCCCCTTGGTAGCTTGGCAAAGCAGTAAGCTTAACTTCAGAGCGCTAGGTGTAAAGTATTTGTACCAACACACAGTAACTTCATGAAAACACTACAAAATGACAACACCGGTTTAGAAAAATAGGAAATATTTATCTAAACAAAACAAGACCAAAACGACAAAAATCCGACATACATAAGTCAAGTTATGAATTTTTAAAGATTAAACTCAAAAATAGCGCTTAGAAACAAAAATGCTTCAATGAGATGTTAACACGGCGTCGTGACGGAGTCGGTCCCAACAAGCTGACACCAGCGGCGCCGGACACGGAGTTGTGTAGACCCCCAAGGACAGTACCTTTGGTGAAGAGTGAAAACAAGCCGATGCGCGAAGTCGGGAATCGCGGCGTCTGTGCGAAACATTGAATCCGTGCACTTCGAGTGGCGTCGGTCACGACGTGGTGCGGCGACTTCCACGGAGTCGCGGACTTCAGCGGGGTTGCTGCGGCGTCGGGCCTGCGAAGAGCGTCGCGTTCCAGCGAAGGTCGCGGCGTCAGGTACAGGCGGCGTTACCGGATTCAGCAGCGGCGCCGGTCCGAAGTCGTCTAAAGTCGATTTCCTTGGATTTCCACCAGCTTTCCTTTCAAGGGCCCAGGGGCTGGATAGGGCACCACTTGTCAGAGCAGGAGTCTCTCCAGTGACCCCAGGTGCTGGCAGAGAGAAGTCTTTGCTATCCCTGAGACTTCAAACAACAGGAGGCAAGCTCTTACTCAAGCCCTTGGAGATTTCTTCACAAGATGGAAGGCACACAAAGTCCAGTCTTTGCCCTCTTACTCTGGCAGAAGCAGCACTGCAGGAAAGCTCCACAAAGCACAGTCACAGGCAGGGCAGCACTTATTCCTCAGCTATCAGCTCTTCTCCAGGCAGAGGTTCCTCTTGGTTCCAGAAGTGTTTCTAAAGTCTGTAGATTTGGGTGCCCTTCTTATACCCATTTTAGTCTTTGAAGTCACCTTTCTTCAAAGGGGACTCACACCTACTTGTGAAATCCTGCCTTGCCCAGGCAAGGCCTCAGACACACACCAGGGGGTTGGAGCCGGCATTGTCAGAGGCAGGCACAGTCCTTTCAGATGAGTGTGACCACTCCACCCCTCCCTCCTAGCAGAGATGGCTAATCAGGAAATGCATGTTACACCCCAGCCGCCTTGGTGTCACTGTCTAGTGCGAGGTGAAAAACAACCCAACTGTCAAACTGACCCAGACAGGGAATCCACAAACAAGGCAGAGTCACAGAATGGTTTAAGCAAGAAAATGCTCACTTTCTAAAAGTGGCATTTTCAAACGCACAATCTTAAAATCAACTTTACTAAAAGATGTATTTTTAAATTGTGAGTTCAGGGACCCCAAACTCCACATGTCCATCTACTCTCTAGGGGAATCTACACTTTAATCATATTTAAAGGTAGCCCCCATGTTATCCTATGAGAGAGACAGGCCTTGCAACAGTGAAAAACGAAGTTGGCAGTATTTCACTGTCAGGACATATAAACCACATTACTATGTGTCCTACCTTATCCATACACTGCACCCTGCCCTTGGGGCTACCTAGGGCCTACCTTAGGGGTGCCTTACATGTAAGAAAAGGGAAGGTTTAGGCCTGGCAAGTGGGTACACTTGCCAAGTCGAATTTACAGTGTACAAATACACACACAGACACTGCAGTGGCAGGTCTGAGGCATGATTACAGAGCTACTTATGTGGGTGGCACAACCAGTGCTGCAGGCCCACTAGTAGCATTTGATTTACAGGCCCTGGCACCTCTAGTGCACCTTACTAGGGACTTACTAGTAAATCAAATATGCCAATCATGGATAAACCAATTACATACAATTTACACGGAGAGCATATGCACTTTAGCACTGGTTAGCAGTGGTAAAGTACTCAGAGTTGAAAAGCCAACAGCAACAGGTCAGAAAAAAATAGGAGGCAGGAGGCAAAAAGACTGGGGATGACCCTGCATAAGCAAAAGTCCAACAGTTGTGATACTGTGGGCAGTACATTGTCCTCCGCCTGTCTGTTGGTGGTGATCGCCGCGCTGTTTGTCTGTACCGCCGTGGCGGTCGGAGTGTTAAATTGGCTGTCTTTATTGGCGGGATCTGCCACGGTCATAATTAAAAAAAAATTACCGCCGGCCTGTTGGCGCTTTTACCGCCGCTTTACCACCGACCGCCAGGGTTGTAATGAGGGCACAAGCGTACTATGGTGGCGGCCATCTTACCAGTGGTGGTTTAATCCAAAGCAAAAACGTCTGCAATGCCAGGATCAACTTGGAATTCAAGCGTAAGCAATCCAATTGTAATCACCCAACCAAACATGTGGCTCATTACTACACTCAAAAATATGGATATTAAGCTCACTTCCAGGGGAGGGGAGTCCGAGTCCACAAACAACTCAGAAAACAAGTACCCCCACCAAGTGAGTATTTTATGGTTATTTTAGTCTTACCAGAGGTCATAAACGATACATAAGTCATCAGAGATCCTGGGATAGCAAGAACCCAACGATTTGTGGCAAACAAAAAAATTGTCTTGTTTTGAAACTGTAGTCACGTTCTAGGGTGTCAAAGAATTCCAGGGAATTTAATCATTTAGACCTTCACTATAGGTCTTAAGTCTGAACAACCATCGTTGTTCAATTTTAAATAAAAAGTTGGGATCGTTACTATTGTATCTTGGTACCTGTAACACCACATGTCATCAGGATCATGTTTAGCTTCTAGAAAGTGTGAGCTAAGTTTCGTTGTAATACGGGAGCATCTAATATTGCTCCGGTGTTCATTGATTCGCTGTTTTACCAGGCGAGTTGTCATCCCAATATATTTCAAATTACAAGGACAGGAAATCAAGTAAATACATTGGCGTGTATTACAATTGGTATGCTTATTCAAATGGCAGGTGCCAAAATGATCAAGGTCCACTCTGTCAATGCGCTTAATGAGAGGACAGACATTACAAGAGCCACACGGGTGATGCCCAATGACCGGAGGCAAGTTCCACAGAGTAGGTTGTTTAACCGAATCAAGATGTAGGCGAGGGCGAGTATGGACAATTAAATCTCGTATATTAGGAGATCTTTTAAAAGCAAACAGGGGCCTCGGGATCTGAATACCGCCACTCTGTAGGATATTCCAACGTTTATTAATGAGTTTCTTAATAGAGTTGGACAGCGGGGTGTACGTGGAAACACGTCAGTCGATTTTCCTGTTCTCTAAGCACAGGTGCCAGTAGAGCGTCTCTATGATTATTACGAGCTCTTTTGTAAGTAGGATTAATGATCTTTTTAGCATAGCGTCGATCAATGACTTTCAGTTTAAGATCAAGGGACTGTATGTCAAAAGCTTGGATTGAGCTGCAGTTGCGACGTAACCTTAGGAATTGGCCAACAGGTAGGTCATCACGCAGGGCCTTAGGGTGATGGCTATCATACAAAAGTAAACTATTACGATCAGTACTTTTGTGGAAGGTGTTGGAAGTGAGCTTGCCGTTGTCTATCTTTATCACAAGGTCCAGGAAGGAGACTTGTGTAGATGAAGAGTGGGCAGTGAATCTCAAAAATGGGTCCAAGGTGTTGACCAAGTGAGTAAAGTTGTCTATATCCTCATGTGACCCTTTCCAGATAATGAGAATATCATCTATGTACCTCCGCCACAGTGTGATGTTATTGTGAAAAGGATTGGATGGTTGTAATATAAACATCCTCTCAAAGTTATACACATACAAACAGGCCAAACTAGGTGCAAACGTGCTGCCCATTGATGTCCCTTAAATCTGATGGAACAGGGAATCTTCAAATTGAAAAAAGTTCCTTTTCATAGCTAATGTTGCACATTGCATCACAAAGTGGACCGGAGTAGGAGATGACCATTAACTTGCAAGGAGAGCTGGCTCCACCACTTATAAAGTGGCCTCCTGAGGAATGTTGGTATATAAGGCCTCTACATCCAGAATGATGAGGGCTTGAACTTGGGTATTGGAGCTGATGTTTTCAATCAGGTTCAGGACGTGTGTTGTGTCCTTGAGGAAAGTTCTGATCATTAACTCCTCAAACCGTTTAGCGGAATCCATTATGGCACAAATTAATTGCATTGAGAGCACCATAAAAACGACAGTCACGTTATCATCATTTAAGAGCCGCCTCCTTGAAATCAATACAGAACTCAACGAGACGAAAGAGTTTCTGACTCAAGAGAAAATCTCAAAATTGCAAAAAGATATCAGGAGGTTCGGTCGAGAAAAAGTATATCCTTATATCAAGGAAGATTATGATTGGTGTCCATTCTTTACCTCTGTGCCCATCTACCATTTTTCACATCATTTATGTATTTCCTTATTTTATTATCAGACGATTCTATTACTTTCGCTTGATAATATTCATGTGCTGTCATGATCGTAATTTAATTTAAAACTGATCTAGAAATAACGGGTGTTTATTTGGTTCTGGCACGATTATTGCAGTTCCATTACATTTACGCTGACATTTTTGCCTCTTTCAAGATGGCCGACGGGACAGAATAAGGGTCCTTCTTCTATTTCTATGACCCGAAGCAACCGGCCGGTTGCTTCCAGATTGAGACGCGAGTAGACGTGTCTCTGCAAACATATTTAAACAGCCCGAAGACGCCGCTCGAGCGTCTACAGGCGCGCGGCGCGGGGCAGGTGTCCTGCTGGACTGGGGAGACGGTAGAAGTAAGTCTGTCAGGAGGTACGGTGGTTCTGGAGCCTCCCTTTTTCATTAGGTTGCAGTTTTGCTTTTTAATATGTATACTGATGTACGTGCTATTTTCTCCAGATTGTTTACACCTGACTTGGCATATATAGGCTTCTCCCAGCCTTTTACTTGCCCCTTTTGCTTTGCCATTTCCATCTCATTTCTTCCTGAGTGAGTTCTCCTCCATGCAAAGGGTCATAAGTTTTTCCCTGGGACCTAGTACCTGCATTTAATGTTGAGATTGAACTCATATAGGAATTATACTTTTTATTTAGGCTACAGTTTCAATTGATTGATGTTTGGTTTTCTGACATTACTAATCTTATTTCATGAATGATGTGACCATTTCAAATTGATGTTTTTGGCGCTTCCTCAATGACCTGCTAATTTGTACATATTGACGTGCAGTTGTTTGTCACTATGTTGTTTCCATGCCTAGTAATACCTCCTTGGTTGAGGCTAGCGTGGTCCTAGGAAGCTCAATCTCGAATATGGGATGGTAAGCCCCTCCATTTATTTTGATATGTGGCACTTTGGAGTTGGATTTGCTGTGATTGCACCATTCTTTGTGCTTATTTGCACGTTGGCACTCATTTTCACTTGTCTTTCACTTTCATGCAGGGCGACTGATTGACCAACTGACTCTGACAATTTGTCTTCAGTTTGTAAGTGACATTCCAGCACTTCATAATTTTTTTAATAGGAGAAGTAGTTTTCTGGGTCCTGACGAAGCGTCACGGGATCATTTATTGACCAAAAAAAGATGCGAAACATGTTGACCACAAATAGACAGGATTAGGCATACTACCCTTCCTTCTTTATAGACTATAGGGGGACATTATTCCCGCTAAGACTCTGAATGATTTTAATCTTGGCCTGAACCTTTCCTCTGATTCATTAAAGTGATGTTTTAGGCTCAGAGCTAATTTTATCTTGCTTACACTCTCCTTCACTCACACACCCTTCTCTATCCTCTTAGTCAGTTTTCGTTCCAGACCTCCACCTGGCAAATTGCCTTCGGTTGAGTACCATCCCAATTTTTGGGTGGTCGGCCAGACATTGCAGCACCGGTCTGACGAGGAGATTGCCCAATGATGAAACCTGTCACCCTAATGGGTGCTTGAGGGCTCTCCTGATATTAATTATATCCCTGACTGTCTTCGCCCTTGTTTTCCCATATAGTAAATAAGTTTGTTGTCTTTTGGAACAGTGTACTTTTCTATATAACAGGTAATTTTGGTAGACTGTACACTGGACCAGTAATCTCCCTGTCCCTCTCTTATATTTAATACTTCTGGACCTACACCTGCACCCTGTCAAGAGGAACTGCTTGGCTGCCCAAAGCATTCATCTGCAATGCTTTGCTGAGAAGGATTGCTGCTTTGCTGTTGCCCTGCTGCCCTGCTGGCCTCTGACAACAGAGCTCTCCAAGGGCTTGGATTGAGCTTGCCTCCTGTTTCCTGAAGTCTTAGGGCCAAAAAGACATAGGCCCTCATTACAACCCTGGCGGTCGGTGTTAAAGCGGAGGTAAAACTGCCAACAGGCTAGCGGGAAAAAAAAATGGAATTACAACCGTAGCGGAAACCGCCAACATAGACAGCCACTTTAACACTCCGACTGCCAAGGCGGTACAAACAAACACAGCGGCGGTAACCGCCAACAGACAGGCGGAAGACAATGTACCGCCCACCCTATTACAACAGGCCAATCCGCCACCTTTTCCGGGGCGGATTCACCGCGAACAAAAACACAGCGGAAACAGGACTTGGAAGGGGAAACGCTCACCTCTACACATCCCACGAGGAACCAGGACGCCATGGAACCGGAACTTCAGATTCGTCCAGCCTCTATTTTCCTGCTCCTCTACCAGGAGCACAAATGTCGGCGGCGAAGACCACGGTGAGTACTGCACCTATGGCACAGGGGAGGGGGGAGGGAAACAATCAGTGACGCACACATGCAACACGCAACACTCCCACCCTCACCCACCACAACACACACACTAATACCTCATGATACATCAAGTTACACCTCCCAACCCCCCCTAGAAGAATGCAAGGACAAAAGGAAATGAGTTGAATGATTGTAATATATTCAAAGACAGTAATCAAAAATATATACATATATTAAGATATTCACACTATAAACAAATATATACACCAAGAATACAAGTCCAAGGGATTCCATTATCATAGTCCGTGGACCACTGGGCCCAAAAGGCATGGGCGAGGCCCACACTCAATACCCGAACAAGACGGAGAGAACACTGCTGGGGCAACAGATAGAAATAAAACAGGCACCTCAGGGGGAAGGGAAGGGAGGGCACCTCAGCCGGATGAGTGCACGATGCCAGATACACGAGGGGGCTCCGTGCCCACTGTTCAATCCTGGGGAGTGCAAAGCCATAGTCTCACAAGTCTCTCCAGTGGGTGGGTTGCCCTCTGCTTTATCCTGGGGAGTGCAAAGCCACAGTCTCTCAAGTCTCTACAGTGGGTGGTTTGCCCACTGTTCTATCCTGGGGAGTGCAAAGCCACAGTCTCACAAGTCTCTCAAGTGGGTGGGTTGACCACTGTTCAATCCTTGGGAGCGCAAAGCCACAGTCTCTCAAGTCTCTACAATGGGTGGTTTGCCTACTGTTCAATCCTGGGGAGTGCAAAGCCACAGTCTCACAAGTCTCCACAGTGGGTGGGTTGCCCACTGTTCAATCCTGGGGAGTGCAAAGCCACAGTCTCACAAGTCTCTCAAGTGGGTGGGTTGCCCACTGTTCAATCCTGGGGAGTGCAAAGCCACAGTCTCTCAAGTGGATAACAATCTCCACTGGTTTCTGAAGGGGGCTTTGTGCCCAGAGTGCTTCATCCTGCCAAGGACTGAGGTAGTGGATGAATTTCTCCACTGGTTCTGGAGGGGGCTTTGTGCCCAGAGTGCTTCATCCTGCCAAGGACTCAGGTAGTGGATGTGATACTCCACTGGTTTTGGAGGGGGCTTTGTGCCCAGAGTGCTTCATCCTGCCCGTGGCGGCCTCAGTAGCGTCGGAATCATTGGCGCTCACTGGCCTGCGGTGCTGCTGGCGGTGTCCTGCGCAGCGGGGCTGGTGGCGGTCTTGTTCGTCGTGCAGATCTTCCCAGACTTGCCAGTTTTCCGTGCCCCTTCCCCACCTTGGATGGTGGTGCAGCTGTCTCCACACCCCCAACTGTACCCCTGGGAGCAGCTTTGGTGGCTGATTTCTTTCCCCTCTCCCGCCGGGCACTGTCCAACTTTTTATGCTTTACTGGTGAGGGACTGTCCATGCTCTGGCTCCTTGCCACACTGGCTGCCCTGCTGCCTGGCGCACTTCAGAAGCCGGTTACTACTGGCACCACTGGTCCCGCAGATGTTGTGGCTGAGGTGCTGGGTTGGGACCTGGAGAGTCGGGCCCTAGGAGACTGAAGGGGTGGGGGAGATGAGGGAAAGAGGTCAAGGTTGGACAGGAAAAGTTTCTTAGGAACACTGGGACGGCTAGATGGAGGGGGTTTGGGAGTGGAGGAAGAGGTAGTGGTTGTAGGAGGTGTATGTTTGGTGACTTTGGGTGAAGGTGCATGGGCTGGAGGCTGTCGTGAGGTGGATGGCTGTTGGGTGGGTGTGTCGCTGCGTTTGTGTACCTTGGGAGGTGGCCTCACAGACACACTGAGAGAGGACACAGGGGATGTGTGAATGGTAGTGGGGATTGTGACTACACGTGAGCGGGGTGTGGTGGTGCTGGTGATGGACGTAGTGGCTGAGGATATAGTGCATGCAGGTGTGAGTGGAGACGAGACAGGGAGGGAGGAGGGAGACGAGGAGGAGGGGGACACATTGGAGGCAGTGGATGTTGTTGTGTCTGCATGTGTGTGATGCTTGCGTGAGTGCCTGTGGGATGTGTAGTGCTTATTTTTGCCAGAGCTTCCCTTGTGTGTTGAGGTGTGGTCTGATGGTGTGCTTGTGATAGGCTGAGGTACAGGGGTTTGGGTCTGGGTAGAGGAAGTTGGAGGGGGAGGCTGGAGACAGGGACAATGGCTGCCATCAGTGCTGAGGCCGGAGTCTGAAAAGCTTGCTGATGGGCTGCCTGACCAGAATGAATGCCCTCCAGGTATGCATTAGTTTGTTGCAACTGCCTCTCTACACCCTGGATGTCATTCAGAATGGTAGACTGCCCAACAGTGAGGAACCTGAGAAGGTCAATGGCCTCCTCACTGAGGGCAGCAGGGGTGACAGGGGCTGAGGTGCCTGGGGCGAAGGAGAGGCCCACCCTCCTGGGTGAGCAGGCACGGGGCAAACGCTAAGGGGCTGCTGGGAGGGCGGTGCTGGTAGGGTGGGTGGTGGCTGTACCTGTAGATGCGGGGGGCACAGAGGGGCCCGCCACCGCAAGGGAGCTCCCATCAGAGGAGGAGTCTGTGTCGCTGGTCTCAGCTCCAGTACCCGCCGTGGAGCTCCCCTCACCCTCCGTCCCACTGGTGAATTCTGACTCCGTTGTGTCGCCCTCCAGGGCCATGTGGGATGCAGGTCCCTCCTGCTCCGGTGCCACTGCTCCTTCGCCTGATGATGCTAATGCACACAAGAACAGGGAGACCACAAAAAGGGGGGGGAATGACAGAAGAAAGACATGTTGAGTGCATGCAATACTGCTAAAGTTGGTGGACACTACAGACACCTAAGCCTCCTGCACTACGCCGTGCACTTGGAGTTCCCTGATCAATTCCAGGGACATGGGTTACAAGGCTATGCCCGATTGCTGCACACATGGATGTCACAGGAGCCTGACTAGGTGTACTTGGCACTGCACACAGGTGGGGTGGGGTGCCACAGGGCCTGCCTTAAGAATGGACCTTGCCTACTAAACTCGCCCTGGCTTAGGAGAACCCACAGCCCACCTCCCCCACCCAGACACCTCCAATGCGTGCTGAATCAGCAGAATGAGAGTGTACTCACCCCCTTGTGGCTGCTGTGATGCCCTCAAGCGCCCATCCAACTCGGGGCATCCACCGCCAGGAGCCTGAACATCAGGGGGGTTATGGTGCGACGGGCACCCCTCCCACGTTGGGAGGCCATCTCCAGCTGGGCCTCCACCGTCTTCTTGCTCCAACGGCGAATGTCCTCCCATCTTTTCTGGCAGTGGGTGCTCCGTCTGTGGTAGACCACCAGGGTCCGGACTTCCTTGGCGATGGCACACCAAATGTCCTTCTTCTGGTGGGCGCTGACCTACAGGAATGGTACAGGGGAAAAGGAGAAGATATTGCTGTCCGCACCGTCAGTCATTGGCCCACATCCCTACCCTTGCAATGCCCGCTCATGCACTCACCCTTGTTTCATACACGCCTCATTCTCACCCCCCTATCTTTCATCCACACCACTCCACACTGGCATTGCCCATACAGCATGCTCACAGTGTACTCATCTGTTCGTCTGGAGGACCGTAGAGTAGCGTGTACTGGGGGAGGACCCTATCCACTAGTCTCTCCAACTCCTCTGTGCTGAAGGCAGGGGCCCTTTCCCCAGACACACGAGCCATTGTCTCTTCCAGACTGAGGTCACAGCAGCACTTGCAGTGTAGGTCCTCTCCTGTCGAAGATCAGGTATCAAGTGAGTGAACAGACAGAAAATGGCGGTCACGTCCGCGGCGGTGCGTACCATCACCGCAAGTGTACATCGTCATTGGCTCCTGGGACCCATAGAGTCCAATGTTAACCAATGCTGGATTGCGCCACGGCCTTCGACCGCCTACCGCGACGGTGTACAACGCCAGCGCAGTTACCTCATATCCCCTTGTCCCATTTCACAGGTCAGGCAGCCGCCATTTCATGGACCCACATGGCATTATTTTGGACTGCGTCACCCAAATCTAGGCCTTGCTGAGACACTGATACAGGCATATGTCGATTTGCAAAGATTTTCAGATTAAGCTGTGTTTAGGTACCTCAGAGTTGGTTGACTCTCTGCTCGCTGTTCTCCTCCATAGGCACCGTCCGCTGGGGCATGTGAGGAGATGGCTGCATCCTCCAGTATACAGACCGCTGGTGGACCTGTCGACAATGGAAGAGTGACATGTGATCATCACCTACGGACTTGATCGTACCACAATCCTGGAACTGTGTGCCCAGTTGGAGCCAGACCTGATGTCAGCTATCTGTCATCCCACAGGCATCCCCCCTCAAGTGCAGGTGCTGTCAGTACTCCATTTCTTAGCAAGTGGGTCTTTTCAAACGACAGTGGCCATAGCATCAGGGATGTCCCAGCCTATGTCTTCCAACGTGTTGTCCAGGGTGTTGTCTGCACAGCTGAAACAAATGCAGAGCTACATCGTTTTCCCTCTGGTGAAGGATTTGCCTACAGTGAAAGGTGATTTCTATGCCCTGGGACATATCCCCAACATCATGTGTGCCATTGATGGGACACATGTGGCCTTGGTACCCCCACGCAAGAGTGAACAGGTGTACAGAAACCGGAAGAGTTACCATTCGATGAATGTGCATATGGTGTGTTTGGCAGACCAGTACATCTCCCATGTGAACGCCAAGTTTCCTGGCTCAGTGCATGACGCTTACATTCTGAGGAATAGCAGCATCCCTTATGTGATGGGGCAACTTCAGAGACACCGTGTGTGGCTATTAGGTGAGGACATGGAACCTATACAGTGTGACTAGGTGTCTGGGTCTGGGGATGTCCCTAAGAGTTAGTGTGTGTCTAACAGATTTCCCTCGACATTTGCAGGTGACTCTGGCTACCCCAACCTGTCATGGCTACTGACCCCAGTGAGGAATCCCAGGACAAGGGCAGAAGAACGCTACAATGAGGCCCATGGGCGAACTAGGAGGATTATAGAGCGGACCTTCGGCCTCCTGAAGGCCAGGTTCTGGTGCCCCCATATGACAGGTGGTTCCCTATTCTACTCACCAAAGAAGGTGTGCCAGATCATCGTGGCCTGCTGTATGCTTCACAACTTGGCTTTGCAACGACAGGTTCCATTTCTGCAGGAGGATGGTCCAGATGGAGGTCCTGTGGCAGCTGTGGAGCCTATGGACAGTGAACACGAGGAAGTAGAAGAAGAGGACATAGACAACAGGAACACGGTGATCCTGCAATACTTCCAGTGAGACACAGGTAAGAAGACAACACTGCCTGCTAAATCTGATTTAATTCTACTACCTCTCCTCTGTCTGTCATTTTCACCCAGTATATGGTCACTGAATTGTCACTTTCCCTTACGATTTCACAGATGTGGGTCCCACTGTGACATCTGCTTTGTGTCCACATTGACTAGAGCTGTGTGACATTGGTATGTTGGCATTACATTTTATATAGCATTTTGCCACTGTTATTGCAAATACACATTTTCGAAAGCACAGACTGACTCCATATTGTTTTGTGATTTAAGGGTGTTTATTTAAGTGCTCAATAGTGGAGGGGGTTGTAAAATGGTGAGGGGTGATGGTGGAGGAATGTCAATGGCAGAGTCCAGTCTATTAGTCTCACAGGTGCATTGTCCAAAGGGGCATAGGAAGTGGAGCTGGGGCAGTTGATGGCTGGACAGGGTGACAAAGTGGGACAAAAGGATGACAATCAGGGTGGCCTCATTTCTTGGCAGGGGTCTTGGCATTGTTCTCTGTCTTTGTCCTGGATCTCAGGGACCGCTTGCGGGGTGGTTCTCCATCTGCAGGGGGTGGGGTGCTGTTGTGGAGGTCCTATGGCGGTGCCTCCTGTCCACTAGCGCCGGTGGAGGTGGTGGGCAGTTCATCGTCCAGGCTAGTGTCAGTGGCCCCTTTTTGTGCCACAGTGTCCCTCCTGGTGTTGACAAGTTCCTTCAGCACCCCTACAATGGTGCCCAGGGTGGAATTGATGGATTTGAGTTCCTCCCTGAACCCCCAAATACTGTTCCTTCTGCAGCCGCTGGGTCTCCTGAAACTTGGCCAGTACCATTGCCATTGTCTCCTGGGAATGGTGGTAGGCTCCCATGATGTTGGAGAGGGACAGTGGATTCCCTGGGCCTGTCCTCCCCCTGTCGCGCAGCAGCCCTCCCAGTTGCCCTGTTTCCCTGGGCCTCTGTCCCCTGAAGCGTGTGCCCACTACCACTGTCCCCAGGTCCCTGGAGTTGTTGGGGTGGTGGGTTAGCCTGGGTTACCTGTAGTGGTGGACACACTGCGGATTGACGTCGCCTGGGGACAGAGTTATGGGCCCGCTGGGTGGGTGCTATGCTGGTGTTTCCAGAGGGGGCAAGCTCTGTAGTGGCCTATGCCAGTGTGAGGGGAACCGACTATCCTGAGGTCCCAGATGGGCTGGGCTGGTCATCTTGATCCAGTTGGACAGAGCTGCTGTCATCACTGTGGGCCTCTTCTGTGGGTGGAGTGGACATATCTGGACCCTCCTGTACGGTGACGTTGGGTAGGGGTCCTGCAGGGGTGTAAAGGCATGATTATTGCATCTGTGTGTGCCATGGTGTGCAATGGGTGGGTGACCTTGTACCCCAGTGCTTGCATTCCTGTGTAGGACCTTGTGTGATAATGGTTTAAGGGGGTGTATGGGTATGTGTAGTGGCCATGCTTTGGTGATGGTTGTCCATGCTTTGGTGTTACATGCAGGGCTTGGTTTTGGGATGTGTGGTTTGTGATACTGGGACATACGTGAGGAGTTGGAGTGATGGGGGTAAGGGCGAGGGTGGGGCGATGTGATAGCATGCAGGTGGGTGGGGGATGAAGTAGTTAAAGGTTTGACTTACCAGAGTCCATTCCTCCTGCTACTCCAGCGAGGCCATCAGGATGCAGTATAGCCAAGACCTGCTCCTCCCATGTTGTTAGTTCTGGGGGAGGAGGTGGGGGTCCGCCGCCAGTCCTCTGAACCGCAAGGTGGTGTCTTGAGACCACGGAACACACCTTCCCCCGTAGGTCATTCCACCTCTTCCTGATGTCATCCCTAGTTCTTGGGTGCTGTCCCACTGCGTTGACCCTGTCCACGATTCAGCGCCATCTTCCTAGCTATGGTGGTGTGCTGCACCTGTGATCCGAATAGCTGTTGTTCTACCCGGATGATTTCCTCCACCATGACCCTGAGCGCCTCCTCAGAGAACCTGGGGTGTCTTTGCAGGGCCATGGGGTGGTTTGGGTGATGTGTGGGGTGGTGTGTGTTGTGATGTGTGGGGTGATATTTAGAGGTGTGTTGTGTGAGGTGCTTGGATGTTGTGTGAGTGATGGTGTAGAGTGCCTGTGGATGCTAGTTTGTAGATGGTGTGTCTCTCTCTGGCCCTCAGTTGCAGTTGTTGACATAAGGGTTTATGGGTGATGTGGGTCCTTGTTTTATATTGCATTGGGTATGTGGGAGTGGTGTGTGTATGTGTATCAGGTGTGTGTATTTCGAAATGTCCAATGTGGTAGTGTTTTGTAAGAGTGTATTTTGAGCGCGCGGTGTATACAGCCAATGGAATACCGCGGTTGAAAGACCGCTACGTGGATTCGTAGGTCGTGATAGTGTGGGCGTATTCCTGTTGGCGTGATGGTGGAGGTTTTGTTATCGCCAGTTTATCGCCAGTGTGGCGGACTTATGTGGGTGTCTGGATTTTGGCGGATTCCGAGCTGTGGGTCATAATGACTATGGCAGAATTCCGCGGCCGCGGCGGTGTGTTGGCGGTCTTCTGCACAGCGGTAAGCGTCTTTTACCGCCAATGTTGTAATGACCCCCATAATCTCTTCAAGAAACTCCTTGTGCATCGAAAATCGATGCAACGCCTGTCGAAAAATGACGCAAAGCCTCTGAGAAATCACTGCACTGTCAACCGGAATGAAGCAGCCCGACTTCTCGACCGGAAATTCAAAGCAGCTCCTACCTTGCAACAGAAAAATTTGGCGCTTCGCCTACTAGATCGATGCAGCGCCTGTGCCTTCTTCCAGTGCATCAAGGATTTCAACACATCGTTCCTGGGCGTCAAAATATACCTGCATCGCAGTGAAGAACCAAGACTTCAGGCCTAAAAACGACACAAACCCCTTGCAGCGTGGAAAGTAATGATGCACACCCTATTTTTCTACACATCTCCTCCTCTGTGGTCCCCGAGCATCATTTTTTTTAATGCATACCAGGTTCTGTGTATAACAAAGAGACAACTGTTTATTTCTGAGGATTAGGACTCTTTTAAACCTTTTAAAAATGATATTTCACCTTGTGCTTATTGGATCTTTGTCGTTTTGACCTTATTACATTCAGATAAATATCATCTATTTTTCTAAGCTTGTTTGGTATTTTTGTGGTGTTTTCACTGTGTTAATGTATGATTTATTGCACAAATACTTTACACATTGCTTTCTAAATTAAGCCTGACTGCTCAGTGCCAAGATACCAGAGGGTGGGCACAGGATAATCTGGATTAACTATGATTTACCCTGATTATGATTGTGGACCCTACTTGGACAAGGGTGTATAACTCTGCCAACTAGAGACCCCAGTTCTAACAACGCTATTGTGGCGCTTTGCTACACTAGCACCAAAAATGTTGACGCTAGTGTAGCAAAATGCAAGGAGGCCCATAGGTTTCCATGGGAGCTTCATTTTAAGGCCTGCTCTGAGCAGGCATTAAAAATTATGTCAAAAACGGTGCAATAAAATCTGTTAATTTTCACTGCAGCATTTTTGCAGGCCTCCTAGCGCTGGAATGCCCCCCCCCCCTTGTATACGTTATGCGTGGCGCAGGTATAATGTGGTGTTAGGGTTTACAAAGTAGTGCAATGCATGCATTGCGCCAATTTGTAAATATGGCGTGGGAGAAAAAGCTCTTAAATATGCCCCTATGTATCTCCATTATCACATTTACTTTCAGTCTCACTAACTGTGCTTGATTTTCTAATTTTCAGGCATCAGCACAAGGGCAGAAAGCACATGTTGCACATTTTTTAGCATGTGGAAAACTAAGTGGACACGGTTTTTCTTGAACTTCAACTAGCAATATTGCAGTCTGAATTTTCTACAAAATAGTATTTCAACATTTTATGTTACACATTTTATAGCACAGTTACCCAAATTAGTAGGCCTTTTGTTGTTGAATGTTCTAGGTAGACTATTTTCTTTGATTATGGATTTTACTCGACAGCCTTTAATGGGGTGGTACTCCACAAAGGCATTCAAATTACTTGACATTCCAGCATGATCTATGTGTGTTAAATCTGTCAGGGTTTCTGTGGATTATGCTTGCAGAGTATTTGGATGGGATTATTCGAAATGTAAAGACATCCACCCAACCTACATCAGCTATTGCATTATGGTCTTATATATGTAGTTCTAAGGGATCTCTGCATTGGTGAAACGATGTATGGGAAACACTTCAATGTAACGTTTGGTGTTCGTGCCACTTGAAAGTTTACCTTAGCTTTTGTTTTACATCTCATTGAAATTGGGATATAAGTGTTCTTTCTGACACCTTTTGTCTTGGTTCTGTTTCCTTGTCCTTGTGTCCGTTCTCTTGTGCTTCCTGGCCAGGTATCACATCATGCTATCAGAGTTACCTTGGCCTCATGACTCGTCTTCCGGTGTACCCCTGCCCCCCCACATCTTTGTTTTCTGTCTCCAAAGTTGTTGACTCATGCTGCAGACCCAACACCTTGGTCTTTAAACATGAGCTGCAGGATCCCCTACCTTCCTTTGTCAGTTCACCTCCATTAGGAACAACCCTTGCCTTGTCATTGGCAGATATGACATACAGCCCTTGGAAAGGAGCTTGCACTGATCGAAATTTAGTATTCATACAGTTGTTGGAGCAGATATGTTCATTAAGAAATTTCTAAAGACTTATATGTGTGTATACTAATGAGAGAAATGCATAGAGAAATTAATAGTAAAAAAAAATATGCACGTTTAGCAATGTGCCCTCGGGGAGTGATCACCACATGTACCAAAGTGACTAAAATGTGCGAAATAATGAAAAATATATGATAAAAATGTACTAATATGTCAAAATGAGATGTATAACCTATGTTTTTGTATTAATTCAATAGTTGTAAGTTAGCCGTACCAGAGGCCTAGTTTCACTGAGCCTTGCTCGCTCTGAACATGGAGGATCTGAACGTCTTGCAAAGGACTGGTAACCAGAGACTGCAACCTTGAACCGCTCAGAGTTCAAGTCGCTTAGCTAGAACATTCTGCAATGTACCGACGGACAGGAGATGGTGAAGACAATTTGAAACAATTATGTGTAGTGTAGGCTAAATGTACTTTCCCAGGACTTGAACAATGGAAGCACTGACTAGAGAGCCATGTGCAACAATTTTGATACCTGAAGAGCCGGATGATGTCCTCATCGCAAGAAGAACCAATCAGCGTTTTGTGAAATATAAGAATATGATTTGGTAAATAAAAACTATAGGTTAGAGTCATATCTTCCGACTGAGTGACCAATTAGCAATTAGTGGGATGGACTGTGAGACCCTAATAAAAAGTCATGACAAGGGGTGAGGAACTCAGAACTGCGGGGAGAAATTTGATGATGTCAGGAGACGCTGTCCGAGGTGCTGATTTTGGGCTCATACTCTGTGAGCCTGATCTGTAGCTGACTATTGATGACCTGAAGACGAAGACTGACTTGTTGCTGATCCATCCTGGATAGGTAGCTTTGAAAATATGACTGACAAATTTGTGCGTTTTCTTCTAGGTGCCAACTGTGCTGTTTTACAGAGATTCACACTTAGGTAGATTTTTCCAAATTAATGTTTTCTCTAAATTGTTTTCGCATGAAGACCCCCATGATAATGTTAATCTTGGTTAGGTAGGCTGTTAAGGGTGACGGTAACAGTGACAAATGACTGACAAACTTAATTGCTGAATTACATTATTAATGCTGATATTCATTGCCTATGGTGTTGCTTTGTAGCATATGTTTTCTTCAAGAGACAATGGTGGTCATTACAACCCTGGCGGACTGTGTTAAAGCGGCGGTAAGAACGCCAACAGGCCGGCGGTAAAAAAATTGGAATTACGACCGTGGCGGAAACTGCCAACAGACAGCCACTTTAACACTCCGACCGCCACAGCGGTACAAACAAACAGCTTGGCAGTCACCGCCAACAGACAGGCGGAAGACAAAGTACTGCCCACAGTATCCAACCTACCAATCCGCCACCTTTTGCGTGGCGGATTCAACGCAGACAAAAACACGGCGGAAAAAGGATCTCGAAGGGAAAACGCTCACCTCTACACACCCCTTGAGGAATCCGGACGCCAGGGAACCAGAGCTGCACATCCTGCCAGCCCTCATCTTCTTGCTCCTCTACCAGGAGCACGAATGCCGACGGCGAAGACAACGGTGAGCACTGCACCTCGACACAGAGGAGGGAGAGGTAAAAAACAGGGACACACGCACGCAACACCCCCACCCACGACAACACACACACTAATACATATTTATACATTATAGTTACACCCCCCAAGCCCCCCGGAAGAATGCAAAGACAATAGGAAATGAGTGTAACCATTGTAATATATTAAAATCAAGTAAGCAAAAATATATATATACACCATAAACAAAATATACACCAAATTTAGTAGTCCAGGTAGTGCTCCAATGAAGTCCGTGGAATACTGGGCCCACACACTATGGGCGAGGCCCACACAAGATCCCCGACCATGACAGAGAGAACACTGCAGGGGCATCAGAGAGCAAGAAAACAGGCACCTCAGGGGGAGGGAAAGGGGGGCACCTCAGCCGGTTGAGTGCACGACGCCAAATCCACAGATGGGCCACATGCCCACTGTTCAATCCTGGGGTGTGCAAAGCAACAGTCTCTCAAGTCTCTACAGTGGGTGGGTTGCCCACTGTACAATCCTGGGGAGTGCAAAGCCACAGTCTCACAAGTCTCTAATACGCAATTTTGAAATCGCAGACTGACTCCAGATTGTTTTGTGCTTCAAGGGTGTTTATTTAAGTGCTCAATGTTGGAGGGGGTTGTAAAATGGTGAGGGGTGATGGTGGAGGAATGTCCATGGCAGAGTCCAGTCTATTAATCTCACAGGTGCATTGCCCAAATGGGCATAGGAAGTGGAGCTGGGGCAGTTTCAGGATGGACAGGGTGACAAGGTAGGACAAAAGGATGACATTCAGGGTGGTCTCATTTCTTGGCGGGGGTCTTGGCATCGTTCTCTGTCTTTGTCCTGGATCTCAGGGACCATTTGCAGGGTGGTTCACCCTCTGCAGGGGGTGGGGTGCTGGTGTGGTGGCGCCTCCTGTCCACTAGCGCCGGCGGATGTGGTGGGTAGTTCATTGTCCATGCTAGTGTCAGGGGCCCCTTGTTGTGCCACAGTGTCCCTCCTGGTGTTGAGTACTTCCTTCAGCACCCCTACGATGGTGCCCAGGGTGGAATTGATGGTTCTGAGTTCCTCCCTGAAGCCCAAATACTGTTCCTCCTGCAGTCGCTGGGTCTCCTGAAACTTGGCCAGTACCGTTGCCATCGTCTCCTGGGAGTGGTGGTAGGCTTCCATGATGGAGGAGAGGGCCTCGGGGAGAGTGGGTTCCCTTGGCCTGTCATCCCCCTGTCACACAGCAGCCCTCCCAGATCCCCTGTGTTCCTGGGCCTCCGTCCCCTGGACTGTGTGCCCACTACCACTGCCCCCAGGTCCCTGTTGTTCTTGGGGTGGTGGGTTAGCCTGGGTTCCCTGTAGTGGTGGACACACTGCTGATTGATGTGTCCTGGGGACAGAGGTATGGGCCCGCTGGGTGGGTGCTGTGCTGGTGTTTCCAGAGGCGGGAATCTCTGTAGTGGCCTGTGACTGTGTGATGGTAACCGACTGTCCCGAGGTCCCCGATGGGCTGGGCTGGTCATCTAGATCCAGTTGGACAGAGGTGCTGTCATCACTGTGGGCCTCTTCTGTTGGTGGTGTGGACATGTGTGGACCCTCCTGTGCGGTGACGTTGGGTAGGGGTCCTGCAGGGGTATAAAAGGATGTTTATTACATCTGTATGTGCCATGATGTGCAATAGGTGGGTGACCGTGTACCCCAGTGCTTGCATTCCTGTGTGGGACCTTGTGTGATGATGGTTTAGGGGGGTGTATGGGTATGTGCAGTGGGCATGCTTTGGTGATGGGTGTCCATGCTTTGGTGCTGCATGTAGGGCTTGGTGTTAGGATGTGTGTTTTGTGATGTTGGGACATTTGTGAGGAGTTGGAGTGATGGAGGTGAGGGTGAGGGTGGGGGTATGTGATGGCATGCAGGTAGGGTGGGGGATGTAATAGTTAAGATTTGACTTACCAGAGTCCATTCCGCCATCTACTCCTGCGAGGCCATCAGGATGCAGAATCGCCAAGACCTGCTTCTCCCATGTTGTTAGTTGTGGGGGAGGAGGTGGGGTTCCGCCGCCAGTCCGCTGAACCACAAGGTGGTGTCTTGAGACCACAGAATGCACCTTCCCCGTAGGTCGTTCCACCTCTTTCCTTTACTTCTAGCTGTTTCCCCTGTTCTTACGTTTTTTTAGGTCGAGCAATAGCGTTGGGCCTGCTGTATACTAAAGTATACAATAGAGTGAGTTCCAGCGTTTTGATTTGTTAGTTGCAGTGTCCTTAAAAAATTCTTGCTTGCTGGTGGCTCTTTGTCCTGCCTTTTTTCACTTTGGGAGCAGCACAAAGTACTGTGTAATTATGATATGTCCTGTTTATCTCTTCTGAAGGGGCCTTTTTCTTTCAGTAATGATCTGTTTGCCTTGCACTGTGCATGTGTGTTCAGTCCCTCCTCCTCACCAGCTCCCTCTGTAAACATAAACCAACATCAGAGCAGGGCTTTTCCAGGGCCAGCTCACCCTCCCTCTGTTCCTCTTGTTATTTTCAGTCTGTGTGGCAATAAAAGTCCAGTCAGTAATTTACAACGATAAGAGCTCTACCTTGAGCAAACACCTGACTATTGCATTCCAAATACTTGTTTTCTTTTGTCTCTCCTTCACGCTACATTTGCTCTTTGTGCGGTCCCTGGTGGTGGGAGGGAGCAGACCCTGCTAGATTATTTAATTACTTGTTTTGAGGCTTTACATGAGTACCAGCTAAATTACACAAAGACATTAATTTTTTCTAAGCACGGGAGATTTAGTGATGTTGAGCAGATGCCGTGTCTCGAACCCGGGTCCTCGGTTCCAAAGTCGGAGGCTCTGGTCCTTGGATCACACCTTTCCGTTGGAGTATGCTTCCGTGGAGCACATGAGTCATTCCAGCTCCTTTAATTGTTGCAGCGCGGCACGCCTAACTTTTTAATTACATATGGCGGCCGCACCATATTTTATTGAGCTGTTTCCAGTTGCTGGACCTTAAACAAAAGTTCTGCCGCTTTAAGAGCCCGGCAAGCTCTTTGTTATGGTAACACGGCAATGCATGGATGTTACTGGTTTGTAGAATGATTCTGTTCCTCGTGTCAGTAAGGAGAATCTGATTTACTAATGTATTTTGGTACCTATTTTATTATTAGGTCGAAGTTCCATCTGTTTGTCTCGTTGCAAAATAAGCAGACTGCCCCTCTCTAAAGAAACTCAGTACTAAATGGGAACACGCACCCTTTGAGCCGACAATGTTTTTCATTTTCAGCTGCATTGAATTCAGGGCTGCAATAAAATCACTGTACCACAGCCTTTTTGAGTTTTATGCGGACGCCGCAGTTTTGTAATTTCAGGCTACAAATATCTCGAAGGAAAGCGAGGCAAGTTTTTCTTGCATGCTCCCTTTTATATGTGTTTGATGTTAAGTTGGTTACTCTGATGTTTGCTTATTCTGCCTTTGCCACAAGCGGTGCTCTAATGGAATTATTTATGTGGCATTAAAACGGAACAGGGGGGTCTAGTGGTATACTTATCGATTGACGACCTGGGTTATACTCGTGGCTTATACTCCTGGCTGTGGGACTCGACCGAAATATCGTAATACTGGTGAATGTACTTGCGCGCAAAAATCTAGGCTTTGTTAAATCCGTATAGTGGGTTCAAATGAATCAGTTTTTACAATGTGAAATATACTTTTCTGCTAAACTGCTGACTGCACATGAACTGGCAGTGTGGCGCAGGTTATGAATGGATGAGTTTCTATAGAACTTTACGAAAATAATCTATTTTAATTGGCACTTGCTATTTTGTGGGCATGTTTAAACTTGTCTTTACTCAACTTTTCTTGCACCCACTTCCTTTCTTTAGAATACTGGGTACAGAAAATCCTAATTGATAATTTATCCCTTACAATGAATTTTTGAATGCTTTCACTTTTAGTTCTGGCCAGGCAGCACGCAAGTGCTATCTTTGAAGTTGTAATCTACATCAACTTCATATAGCGCAAACTCAATCAGAAGAGCGCTTTATATAACTACAGATATAGTGTGAACTCGATCAGTGGAGCACTTTACATTGATAGCGCATCAGGACCTTGAGAAGTATACTTATAAGGAGACACGCCTAGGCAGATGAATATTTTGACCACGTTCGGAGACTTCCCAGAACGAGATATCTTTTTAACATCCCAATCAATATAACAATAAGTCAATCAATATTCGCAATACCTAATCAACAAGTTATCAACAATATTCAATAAGAATCGATAAAGCGAACACACCATGACCCTTCAGTCATGAATAACCACACCAATTTAGTTAAGGATTAGAATATTTATTTCCCTATTTGTTACAATCGAATATCATCTCCGTTAATCTCATTAGCAATCAATCTCATTAGTACTCTTCAGATACATAATTTGAACACATTTAATCAACGCATAGAGAATATTCATTATATAAGATATCAGAACAACAAAGTCTCAAAGAATAAGGGCAAAAGTATAGCTCGGTGGAATGTCCAGTAATGGCTAATAATGGCTGATTTCTCTTCTGGTCACGCTGTTATATCAAAACTGTCAAACTAGCCCTTAATTCCCCATTGGATCAATTTTGGTGCATCATTATCTCTGTCCAATAATTCTCCACACGCCTTACTAGAATGTTCCACAAAACACAGTTCTCACGCATTTGATTGGCCCACGTTGTTGACGTCTTCATCGGTAGGAATGCCAGGTAAGAAAAGTTACACTTTACGCTACAGTCAGTAGTCCCATTGTCTTCTCCTAGTATAGACAGCCTTGTACCTGTTACGAATTACACTGTTGCATTTGGCAAGAATGTCTCCTTGAGCAAGTGGAATCCCACGAGAAAGAATTTACTACGGCTACACACATCTCTCTAGCTCCTGGAAAAGTACAGCTTTGTGTCCTTCAGGAAACCAGCACATTGCACGTTAGAAAAACACAGTTTATTATGAGACCAGGCAGCCAGGCCCAGACCCTCGCTAACTAAGGCCTAGTAATTTAAGTTGACAAACCCCTAATACATGACTCTAATTAAGATACGCTAATATAAAACCATACATTAGTACATTATTAATTCATCATTAATTAGTCTCCGTGTACATTGGTGACCACTCCCCGTGGGCACATTTCAAACGCGTGCATTATTTTCTACATTAACACATTTTCTATGCAGCATCATTATGGAATATATTGCAAGCTTTTCCTGTGAATATTAATTTCAAAGATTACACTCCAACAACATCACTGCGTGATGTTACATATAGCGCGACCTCATTTTTACGAGTATCCGAAGTTTATGTAGTTTATTAAATCTGTCACCTCTAAAACGTGTCCGTGGGTGGTAAATCAGTGTTTGAATGTGCATTTTTGTGCTTCGATTTCAGAAGCTCAAATCAGAGGAAGGTGACGGTTCTCGCACGGTGCTTTTTCACAGATGTATATTTCATTTGTCTGGAAATTACTGCTCTCTCTGGGGCACCAGTGCCACAGGCTTCCGTCGTTTGATTTTCAAAGCGCTATTAGAGAACTCCGCACCCCTCATGAAAGCACCTCTGTCAAAAAATCATCAGCACCTGGAGCCTGAAAGAACTTGCTCCGAAACTATAAACACATCCCCAATGCACACAAAAGACAGATTTACATAGCGTTTCACAATGGGTGCGCGACTCAGTTGTGAATAATGTTCACATAATTTAAGATCTGTACAGAACATGGTGTCACCCTGGGGAACAGATATGTTGCCTGTCAAGACTGGCTTTTTGATGAAGGTCTGGATGCTTTTTCTGCTGACCCGGAAGAAATGACAAAGGGCTGGCACTCAAAAGCAAAAAAGATGTTTAAGGACTTTTATAGCATCCACGAAATCTTGCATAAGGGCATCGAAGTGCTATCAAATAGAAGTTCCTGTGAAATAAGATGGCTGGATGTGGTCTTCTCTAGCCAGTGCTGCAAAAACCTGTAGCCTACAGGATAGCATGCCCGAATCAAAATGTATCTCCTACCAAGCTGCTGGAGGAGGACGTCAGGTTGCACGAACCTTGTTGCTCTGGATCCCATGAAAACAATATTCTTTATTTTAGTAGAAGGAAGGAAGGAGACTGGGATAATAGAGAAAACGGTACTAAAAGCAATCTAACAAATGTTCAAGGTCATCAGAGCAAGACTCTCTGCAGTAAGTGGAAGTGATTTCATTACATGCAGGGCCACTGAAATTATGTGGCAGAGAGGACCAAATTATGCAGTAGGATTGACCAATTTATGTGGCAAGAAAAATCCAGTTATTTATTTACAATGCTAATAGCTCTAACTCATGCAAGACCTATTGCACTGCAAATGCGTGTTCTCTCTGGGTTTCATTTTCCATAAAATATTAAATTGTTAGTGCAAGTGTTAACTCAAAATGATTGTGCTGCTTTCGCATAAGTTAACTTTGACATTAATTTCCTGGCGACTATAAAACTGTATGGATGTTGGCGATCTCTTTTTCTCACAACAGCTTTAAAGGGAGTGAAAATCCATTATTTTTTGTGAGAAGCGAAATGCAAATACATTTGCAAATAATGCTGATGTCTTCCATACCTTGCAAAGCATCTATGCAACGTGGGCCAGATTTGCAAAGATAATTTTACACTTTTGTGTAAGATTACGTACTATTCACAAAGAGATTTACTAGTAGTATATTTACACGCACAGAGTCTCCGCACACAAAAAGATACTTGTAAAGATTCTGCTCATGAATCCCTTTGTGAACTGCAAACAATCGTAAATGTACACAAAAGTGTAAGTTTACCTTTGTGAATCAGGCCTCCTGTGTCTTCAAGTTCGCAGCAACTTGAAATGTGGGCCGCTTTTTTAGCTCTCTGATTTGATAATGTTGCGCCCTTTTATTTTGGTGCCTGATCCTGTTTTCTGCCCCAGTCTAGCAATTATCATAGTAGTGACAGGAATTACAGTACGAGAAGAAAACTTTAAACTGTACACATCGCTACATTTTCCAAAGAAACAAATGGTAGGGCGAGGTGTGCTGCCGTAAACACTCATCCAGATGATTGCAAATTTCATATTTGCTGTAATTGTATCAACGAGATTGACTATCACTAGGTAGGAAAGACTGATCCAGGTTTAGGAAGGGAGAGGAGACTCGACAACGTTTTGGCTGCTTCCATTGTCTCTTACTGTCAGGAAACTAAGGTTTCTGTTCTAGTGTTACAGTGGATTCGCCATCCATTTCTACATATCTCCCTTCATCTCTGGGTGTCATCCAAAGTTCAGAGATACTTCCTTGTTCGATCCCTTCCAGTCCGCCACTGGAATTCATAGCTTACAAGTCTGTAGTGTCCGACCATAGCACTTTTTATATTGTATATGTTTTTCGAATTCCTTACAAACAAAATAAACATAACATTGTAAAAAGGCCAATGTACATGACAATCTGTGTAATTATGGCTAATCTAATCAGAACAGTAAATCAGACCACTGTCTATTATAAGCCACACAAACCTCTACTTGCTTGTATATGCCAAGAATTTTCTAATGCTGGAAACGATTTTACTTACATCATGGTACGCCTTCACTAAGTTAACATGATCAAATCCTTTTTCTGTCTCTGTTGACTCCATATCCCTTTTGACCACATCTCCATCTCTAGGAACAGCAGATGTATCAGTAGATGTTTCCACTCCTTAATTGTGGATAGTTCAGTGTTGTTCAACGTCACTGCCATCAGTGTTTGTTTGGCCAATGCGCATACTCACAAAATTAGATCCTCATCCGCATGTCCTGTTGGAAAGTGGATCATTAGTAAGGGTAGGCAGGTACCTACACTGAGCAATAGGCCACAATCTCACATTAAGTCCTCCAGTCAAAGTCTCAGTACATTAATCCTTGCTCAACCCTTGGTAGCTTGACCCACGAGCAGTTAGGCTTAACTTAGGAGACAGGTGTGTAAAGCATTTAATATCAACAAAACAGTAAATAAGTAAAACACAACACAGTAAAAATCCAACATCAATTTATAGAAATAGGAAATATTTTTCTCTTTAAAAAAAGACATCAAAACAACAAAAACCCAATGCAGGAAACTGGAGATAAGAATTTCTAAATATTAAATGTGAACAAAAGGTTTCTAGTGCCCAAAAGCAACAAGCAACAACCGTGGACATCTAGTCACGCTTGAACAAGACAAAGTCAAAGTTTGAGGCCGACCGCAATGAAGCTGAAGTCGGATACACTGAGTGGTGGGCCTAAGGCAAAAAATGTCCTTTGGACTTAGGGCCCAATTATGAGTACGGCACTCCTAGGACCTCCGTACCCGCAGTGGGGGTCCGACCGCTGCATCCTTGGAGGTTCAACTACCAGATTAGTTTGCTGGTGGTCAGACTGCAACAGGACAGCTGCCACCACCTGGGTCTTGGATCCCACGGTGGTGGTGAAAGACGTGGTAAGCATGTGAGTGCTGTGTGGGCACTGCCATGCTGATCACGACATGCCTTTCCGGTGGCCTTTCATGGCCGCTACACTGCCATGAAAAGGTCGACAGAAAGGCAGGGATGGCACTACAGGGGGGGCTCTGCACCGCCCATGCCCATGTTGTGGGCAGTGTAGAGGCCTCCCTGTCAGCACTGAAGGAATGTGCACTGTCTGTAATGGCAATACTATGCATTCCGACTGTGCTGGTGGCGCTGACAGTGGGGCAGCATTGGCCTTAGCGCTCCCTTAGAACCAAAGACAATGCTTCCATACGTTTTCCACCGTCTGGCGCCGCAGGAACATCTTAATATGGCAGTGGGGAGGCTGCCAAATTGGCAGCATCCTCCCTATCGCATATTGGGGGTCGAATGGTCGAACCACCTATATCATAATCGGGCTCTTAGTCTTTTTTCTGGAACTTTTTCTGTTGTTGTAGATTGAAGCTACTTTCCAGGCCAGCTTGCAATGCAACATAGTTGGCATGGCTTAGCATGAGGTCCCGGTCAATTCCTGGAAATCTTGCTGAGAGGAAAAAGGTCTGGAGCTTTAGTGAGATGAACCTGAAATTCAGGCCAGGGTCATGGTTCAATGTTGCCGGCTTGATTCTCGTCGAAAAGTCAGTCACCTAATGGAGATTTTTTCCAAAGTTGCTCCAAACTGCTCCAAACCTCTGGAACTTCTTCCAGAAGTCCTTTTTGGGATCTTGCAGTGTCCACAAAATTGGTCCAAGTTTTCAGAAGATTTGAATTGCTCCCTGGTAGTTGAGACTACAACTCCCAGAATGCACCTGTTCAGAGACCTCAAAAGTCCACTGGACGCTGGTCAACTGGGCTCTTCTTGCAGGACTTGATGCAAGGGGCCCCTGGTAGCTCCTTTGTACCTGTTGCTTACAGGGAGTCCACTCCTGTATCTTAAGAAGCAAGGTAATGTCATTTCAGCAGTGAAGCCCAGTGTGTGCAGCTGATGCAGTTCTTGCAGGTGCAGTCCTTCAGGTCTAGGCCATCCTTCAGCAGGACAGTCCTTCTTCTTCTGATCATCTTCCAGCAGGGTCTGAGTTGCTGGGAAGCTCTTCCATATTTATCCTTTCTGCTGGGTAAGCAAGCAGAGGGGCACCCTTGACAAATGGGGTGCACGGTGCCACCCACTTGGGTGACCACTTGCTATAAAGTGTGGTAGAATCAGTCCTAGAAAGCAGCATTCTTCAACAATCCAAGATTGAGAAAATCTCCCCTTGGAGGTTACATCTGGCTGAGCCCACCCACTGGTGTGGCTACATTCCCCTAACACACCCCTTGAGCCCTGTTCTAATTTAATTACTGGGGTTCCCATGTGGCTGAAGGAGCAGGAAATGAGGAAGATCTGGTTTCTGTCCCAGGTGGCTTCCTCTCCTTTAAAAAACAGTTTGGCTACCCTACCCCCTTCCTGCTCTGCCATCTGCTACAGCAGTTGTCTTCCCACCAGATGCTTCCTTTGTTTCAGCCCTGGCCACTTCACACCTCAGTAAGATAGCTTGGCTCAGGCTGCCAGAGGCTTATCAGTCAGGAAAGAGTATGAGTTTGATAGCTTTTGGAAAGAGTTCTAAAATTCTTTCCCTGTACTAGTTATATTAAATCTAGCATAAGTTGGGGTTTTTTCTAACTAGTAATTTGATATCAAACATGATATAGTTAGCTCTTTCCTAATGAAAATGAGACTTAGCCTCCCAATTTTAGCCTATAGAGCTAATGAACTACAATGGAGAAAATAATTTTGGCAGTTTTTCCCCTCACAAGGGCTCATAAACTGGTTTATACTGTCACTGCACCCAACCCTTGGGGCACCTAGACCAGACCTTAGGGGTGACATATGTAAAATAAAGCAATATACAACTTTTGAAGTACTTTTAATTCCAAAGTCTAATTTAATTGAAAAGCAGCCAGCAAGGCAGGCCTGCGTTCAAAATACAGACATCACAGGAATGCATCCTAACTCCACTGGGGTCCCAAAACCTACATGCTATACCATAAACTAGGGACTTATAGGTAAGTTGTCAGAGACAATTATAATTATGCCTGATTTGCAAATACCTTTTAAACAGAGCACTGGCCCTGGGACTGGTTAGCTGAGCCCAGTGTGAAGTCAGAGTCAGTAACCACCAGTATCAATCAAAATATTTGGGGGTGATCAGGGTCAAAAGAATGACTTTCTCTCTTGTCCCAGCTAAGATTGTCATGCAATTTGAGAGTCACTGACAGGTGTTTGGGACCAGTGCAGGTGTAGTGAGACAAAGTATGTTCTAATGATCCAACTATTTTGCATCAGTGCTAGGGTGATGGGGGGTCCTAGATTCACTAGGCTAGCCCCATGTTTTCATCATTTGTCCAGCAAACTTCAGTAAATTTAGCACATATCCCGATTTTCTTAGAGGGTCAACTGAACACAAACAGAAGCACGTTTCCATGCGTTCAAGTGCAGAACTGCCTGCCACCAGTGCAAAACTGGCATGCACTGTTACAGTATTTGTAAGCAGCCTCTGTATTGTTCTGAAAAATATTTGTGTGTCATTAGCTCTGATGGCATTAACTCTACATGCCCACCCGACCACTTGCAGTCAAAAATTATTTATTGTATGCTGCCACATGGAAATATGGTTGTTATCAGCATATGCAGATATGACTTTTGTTTTCTTGTCTGTCAGGATATTTTTTAAAGGACATACAGGGGAAGAGACACAAGTCCATGACTGACTCTGTCTGAGAAATACATGACGGACAGGGATGCATTGAAGGTTAAGGAGGACCAGCTCTTGGTGTCTGGCTTACACAAAGGCCAGAGGCTTAAGCAGAGACAGTTCTGAAGCAGGACCAGAAGAGTACTCCCCAGTCCCGATAAAAGGGCTGCGTATCAGGGTGGTGTCTGCCAAACTTTCCCTTGTTGTATAACTCTGCTTAATTTATCATTCATTTTGTCCTTTCAAGTTTGTTTTGTGTTCCCTTCCCTAGTTTGTGTTTCCCTTGGTCGCTTGTTGCCTTACCTCCTTTCTCAGTTACAGTTCTGCACTTCATGATTCGTGGGCTGATTGAGTCGATCACTATAGCTGCTTTGCCTTACAGTTCTCCATGTTTTTCTGGGCTTCCAGGTGTTCCCTGGTGCCTTTGGGGCTCATCACTGCCATCTACTCTGAAGTCCCTGGTGCATTCCCTTCCTGTGTGTGATTTCATTTGTGTTACTTATGTATATCGATCGTCATTGTGATACTTGTAATAACAGGGCCTTCTTTCCCGACTTTGTAATCGCTCATTCCAACACCATTCACTACTGGTGTGATGTATCCTCTCTAGAATGGTATATTCTCTTACTCACATTGTCATGCCCATATACCCCTCTTTCCCTGTATGAAACAGATCTGGATGTTTGCTCTAACCATAACGCATCTCAGGAAGTCCTTATGGAAAACGTAATTAAATTAAAGAGGCCACAAAGTGTCCAACAACAAGTTGTCTTCGCCCAGTCATGCACATTCACTAACCTTAAGCATTTTGGAATTTTCCTTTGTTGGGTGATATCTGCTCAGGTTTTAATATGAGATTTGAATGGTTTACCCGAATGACCCGATACAAACCTGGTTAGGTAAATGTCTGTTTGAAAAGAGGTTCTCAACAGGGCTTAGTTATACTCAAACTCCCAACCCAAGTGGTGGAATCAGTCACTACTGGTAACTGTTTCCTCTGAACACAATCAGTGCCAGTATTTTGTCGCCCTTGTCATAAAAACCCTTGTGATATGCTAGACATGAGCCTTAAATTATTCATGGATTAATTATGCATGCATAATCATTCATCAAAATTAGATTGACAAAAAGGCAATCCTTGTTCTCTTTACATTCCTTGTGTAATATTTATCACATAATGGTTGTTCACATTTCATATCCAGTCCAACGTACAGAATCAGCCTTGAGCTTAGGTTTTGAGATGCATTATCACATCATGCTCTATATAGCCTATGTAAGCTGAAGCAGAGACAAATGAGTCAGACAGCTTTTATCTAGTAGGATTCACTGAAGATATGTTGGAAAAAGAGAACTGTTTTCGAGCACCAGAAGGAGGGAGTGAGTGCCAAAAGGGCACAGAGAATGTTCAAAATTTAGCTTACATCATGTGAATCTTGGCAAATCACTTTACTTCCCTATGTCTAAAGAGCCGTGTAACATCTGGTGCTCATGTAAAATATCTGGCACGCATAATGGGCTCTAATGCCCTTAAGCGAGGTTAACACGATATATAACAAGTTCAAAAAAGCAAAAGGAAAATTAGAGAAGGGCGGCACAGTGATGCAATTAGCAATGGAAATAGGGTACAGAACACCGCAGTACCGACCAGAGACAAAACAGAAGAGGGACAAGAGCAGTAATAGAGGAGGGGAACCAAAACAGAAGTCTGAATGGGCCATAGACAGCAAAACTGGAGGCAGTGCAATGGGAGGAGAATATTGGCCCTAATGGGACAAGCAGAGAAGAGATGAAGATATAGAATGACACACAAGGTAAAGTAAATGGGGAAATGGAGCACATAGAACAAAACAACAGTGAATACGACACAGAGGGTAGAAGTGGAGTCAAGATCACAGGGAAAAGAATGGAGATGGAATTGGGCTCAGAGAGGGACAATGGCCCCACGTGGCAGAATGGGAAGGAAGGAGAGTAAACCTAGTTGAGGGAAGGATGATTATTGGGGTACAGTAAATGCAGCTGCAGTGACTTAAGTACTAGAAGAAGAAAAGTAGGAGATTCAAGTGGAAACGTAAAAAGAACATAACTTGAAGGCAGCATGGAGAGAGAACTAGGGAGAAAAATATAGCTGAGAGGAGCAGAGAAATGAAGAGGCATGAGGGCATTAGTTTCAGTTATTACATCATCTACTTATAACATCACTTTAACCTTTGTTTTTTTTCAGTGAATTGCTGGGGTTTTAAGACATAGGAAAGCTCTTATTACTATACTTAACTATGGAGTTACTTTAACTTTTGTTTTTTCAGTGAATGTCTGTTTTTTTAACATAAAGTAAGCTTATTACTACACCTTGCTATAATGTTACTGGAAACATTTTTTCAGTGATTTTGTATTTTTTAATCATATTCAGTCAACTCTCTTGCTGAGCATGGCTATTGGACCTGGGCAGCGAGGTTGGAAGCAGGGCCTGGCATACAGCCAGGCCCTGCTACCAACCTGCTCTGGGCAGCCAACCCCCTGCGGGCCATGGGATTCAGTATTTAGCAGTGAGGGATTGCCTGTAGGGCTTGTCCTCCGGTCAGATCCACCACCCAACCCCTCTGGACACCAATCCCCAAACAGATTTCCACCCCACATTTTATCTATTTTTTTCACTGTAACAAAGGCGGCCAACCACCCCCACCACCCGTCCCTCCCCCTTTATATATATATATATATATATATATATATATATATATATACACACACACACACACACCTCACCCTTTGGCCGTAAGCACTACTGGGTTGGCCTCAGGGCATTCCTTAAGCCAGAACCTGTGCTGAACACTCAAGATGCCAATCCCTGCTCACCCCGCCCCTCATTCTACATATTTATTTTTGTTTTTAAATAGTGTGGTATCAGCACTAAAGGGGCACTGTTACTCAAGATGCACCTCCATGGTTCAACAAGACTGTGCAAGCTTCACTCTATGGAGCTTGCATGGTCCTGCAATATTATGAAGATCAAGGTTGTCCAGGGGCTCACATAGGAGTACCACATTACATCACAGAAGAGCAGCACTGGGCTCCACAAGAGAACCACGATACATGCAGCACACATTTGTCTATTTTCTTTTTGTCTGTGGGCCGAGTCCCTATGGACACCTTTACAAATGATGAAGGGTTGGGCTATCTCTACCCTACCCCCAAATACTTTTTATTTGGTTCAGGACACTCATGAGTCATCAAGTCCTGTATGGCAGTTGTAAGACTTTTCTCTGAGTTGCGGCCATCCAATCAGATCTCTCATTATAGCAGGATTGGTAGCAGCAGTCATAGCAGCAGGTATAGCAGCTGGTAGACACTTTGGGAGCCTCCCCTCCTGGGACTTTCCATCAGTTAAAGTGAATAAATGGGTATAATGCATAAAGTGGGCATCTTGTGGTCTTGCTGTCTCTACAGCAACAGTATACGGATCCTCTCTGACCAAAGAATAATGAAGTGGACGGATGACAGAAGGAGACTGAATAGGGGAAAGAGATCATGCCATCCTTTCACAGACAAATGTACATTCTGTCCTCATTGGTCACAAGTATCCATGCTGAGTAATTTGAAAATTATTTGAATGTAGGAAAGAACATCCCACCTTGTATCTAACTCCATGAGCTTCCTCCTTTGACAACTTTGTGGCACATCCCCCCCGGATACCAGATGCTCACATAACAGTGCAGTGCTCAGTCCTCAGATAAAGCTGCTGCTTGTCCAGTGGCTCACAGATATAGATGGGATTGCTTTCAGAACTTCCATAGAAGCATGAGGATCTTTCTTCATCAGCTTGAATATTGTATTGTACTGTAATGTTTATAAAGAACTTACTACCCCCTACATGGAGTGCTGAGAGGGTTGCCTACATGCTAGCATGCTACACCCTGTAAGGTGTGTTGATGGTTGGAAGTGTTTTGATCCCATGTGGGTCCTGTTTCCATGTACTGCATAATAATCACCATGGTGCGGTTATTGTGTTATGGGACGCAGCACTTAGCAGTGTGAAAAATTGAGAAGTAGATTCAGAGACAAACAGTTTATGGTTTTTAGAAAGCTAGCAGGTTTGAACAGCCCTTTAGGCCCCTTTATGGTATTTTAGTCCACTTACTGGCTACTGCTCAGAGTTGTCTATTCAGAGATTTTTGGTTTCAAGTTTATCTTTCCGAGCAAACATAGTTTGGAGGGAGAGATGGTGGAGGGATGTGCTATGACCGACATTGTTAGAATTATCCCAAACATGATTGTCATTGTGAGATGTCCAGGAGTATGTAGCTAGTTGGGACCAGTATTGGTGAACTAAATTAATGTCCTCTATTGGCCAGCTGCATGTGGCAGATCTCTTCTCTTCATATTCCATGTCATCTCCGTTGATGGTGGGTTGTTTATTGCAATGGACTGGTACAGTACACAATAATGAAGATGAGCCATAGACATCCACATTCCTCTCAGACATGTCCTAAGCCGGAAGGGATAGAAATTTCATATTCAGCATGGAGAAGTAGCTCCAGCCCCACTGGTCAGCTCTAAATAGTAGACAAAAGTCACGCCTGGTTATCAGAAGCTAAGCAGTCTCATATAAACCCATCACGGCTACATTTGTGTCATATAGATTTGACGTGTAATTGACTGTCAGTTGTAATTTTCAGTAAACATATGAAAAACAAAAGGAACAAGCAGTGCATAGAGCTCCATTAGTTGTTTTTCAGGTCTGGTTTTTGACATAGCTTGAGCTGTCTCTCCAGACTATTATTTTTAGAACAAAATATGTTTTACAAACGTGTAGGTTTTTTGGCAGTCTTCTATGGCCATTAATCGGTTCAATGGTTATTCACTTTTTCCTTCCACGTACCACACCATACAGCGTTGAGGCAGAGGGCCAGTCCAAATAAGCCACTAGCTCATCTCTCTGTGAGTGATAGCATTTTGCCTCTACATGTACTCAGGTGCCTGTAAATTAGCACACTGCAGTGCCAGGTTTAAACAGACAATAGCTGCTATTATTTATGCTTTAATGTTTTTTGCCAGAGTGTAATCTTATGCATCTTGCACACCACAAATTTGCCTTATTAGCTTGTCCGGCCACACATTAGAAATACAGGATTTCCCGACACTCGTTGCTGCCCTTCTTCACTTTATCTGTCGTGGGAAGAAAACTATTAGTACCACCAAGCTTGTCTGTGTAATATTATTTGCGTTGTTTTAATGTTGTTCTACTCATTAAGGAATAACAATAAACTATTGTTTCTTGTAATAAAAGCAATAACTTAGGCCCTCATTACAACCCTGGCGGTCGGTGTTAAAGCAAAGGTAATACCGCAAACAGGCCGCGGAAAAAAAAAATGGTATCACGACCATGGCGGAAACCGCCAACATAGACAGCCTCTTTAACACTCAGACCACCACGGCAGTAGAAACAAACACCGCGGGGGTAACCGCCAACAGACAGGCGGAGGACAAAGCACTGCCCACTGTATTACAAGAGGCCTATCCGCCACCTTTTCTGGGGGGTGAAGGACAGACACCATCGACAACCACGGTGAGTACTGCACCTACAACACAGGGGAGGGAAAAGAGAGTGACACACACATGCAACACACAATACCCCCACCCCCACCCTCACCCACAACACCATACACACAAATACATGCAGCAACATTACATATACACCCCTTCACCCCCTGGAAGAACGCAAGGACAAAAGGAAATGATTGTAACAATTGTAATCATGAAAAATCTGATAGTCAAAAATCTAAATTCAGTATGTACAAATATGTACACCAACTACACAAGTCCGGATAGTGTACCAATCATTGTCCGTGGACCACTGGGCCCAAAATGCATGGGTGAAGCCCACACTAGATACCTGACTGGAAACGGAGAGAACACTTCTGGGGCATCAGGTCGAAAATATACAGGCACCTCAGGGGGAGGGTGGAGGAGGGCACCTCAGCCAGATGAGCGCACAACGCCACTGACGCACGAGGGGCCTCCATGCCCATTGCTGTATCCTGGGGAGTGCAAAGCCACAGTCTCTCAAGTCTCTCCAGTGGTTGGTTTGCCCACTGCTTTATCCTGGGGAGTGCAAAGCCACAGTCTCTCCAGGATAAAGCAGTGGGCAACCCACCCACTGGAGAGTGCAAAGCCACAGTCTCTCAAGTCTCTCAAGTGGGTGGTTGTAGGAAAGTACCATCTTGCCTGGCATGTTACCCCCATATTTCACTGTATATATGTTGTTTTAGTTGTATGCGTCACTGGGACCCTGCCAGCCAGGGCCTCATTGCTCATAAGTGTGCCCTGTATGTGTTACCTGTGTTATGACTAACTGTCTCACTGAGGCTCTGCTATCCAGAACCTCAGTGGTTATGCTCTCTCATTCCTTTCCAAATTGTCAGTAACAGGCTAGTGACCAATTTCTCCAATTTACATTGGCATACTGGAACACCCTTATAATTCCCTAGTATAGGGTACTGAGGTACCCAGGGTATTGGGGTTCCAGGAGATCCCTATGGGCTGCAGAATTTCTTTTGCCACCCATAGGGAGCTCTGACAATTCTTACACAGGCCTGTCACTGCAGCCTGAGTGAAATAACGTCCACGTTATTTCACAGCCATTTACCACTGCACTTAAGTAACTTAAAAGTCACCTATATGTCTAACCTTTACCTGGTAAAGGTTGGGTGCTAAGTTACTTAGTGTGTGGGCACCCTGGCACTAGCCAAGGTGCTCCCACATCGTTCAGGGCAAATTCCCCGGACTTTGTGAGTGCGGGGACACCATTACACGCGTGCACTATACATATGTCACGACATATGTATAGCGTCACAATGGTAACTCCGAACATGGCCATGTAACATGTCTAAGATCATGGAGTTGTCACCCCAATGCCATTCTGGCATTGGGGAGACAATTCCATGATCCCCCCGAGTCTCTAGCACAGACCCGGGTGCTGCCAAACTACCTTTCCCGGGGTTTCACTGCAGCTGCTGCTGCCAACCCCTCAGACAGGTTTCTGCCCTCCTGGGGTCCAGCCAGGCTTGGGCCAGGAAGGCAGAACAAAGGACTTCCTCAGAGTGAGGGTGTTACACCCTCTCCCTTTGGAAAAAGGTGTTAGGGCTGGGGAGGAGTAGCCTCCCCCAGCCTCTGGAAATGCTTTCATGGGCACAGATGGTGCCCATTTCTGCATAAGCCAGTCTACACCGGTTCAGGGATCCCCCAGCCCTGCTCTGGCGCGAAACTGGACAAAGGAAAGGGGAGTGACCTCTCCCCTGACCTGCACCTCCCCTGGGAGGTGCCCAGAGCTCCTCCAGTGTGCTCCAGACCTCTGCCATCTGGAAACAGAGGTGCTGCTGGCACACTGGACTGCTCTGAGTGGCCAGTGCCAGCAGGTGACGTCAGAGAGTCCTTCTGATAGGCTCCTCCAGGTGTTGCTAGCCTATCCTCTCTCCTAGATGGCCAAACCTACTTTTCTGGCTATTTAGGGTCTCTGCTTTGGGGAATTCTTTAGATAACGAATGCAAGAGCTCATCAGAGTTCCTCTGCATCTCTCTCTTCACCTTCTGCCAAGGAATCGACCACTGACTGCTCTGGAAGCCTGCAAAACTGCAACAAAGTAGCAAAGACGACTATTGCGACCTTGTAACGCTGATCCGGCCGCCTTCTCGACTGTTTTCCTGGTGGTGCATGCTGTGGGGGTAGTCTGCCTCCTCTCTGCACTAGAATCTCCGAAGAAATCTCCCGTGGGTCGACGGAATCTTCCCCCTGCAACCGCAGGTACCAAAAGACTGCATCACCGGTCCTCTGGGTCTCCTCTCAGCACGACGAGCGAGGTCCCTTGAACTCAGCAACTCTGTCCAAGTGACTCCCACAGTCCAGTGACTCTTCAGTCCAAGTTTGGTGGAGGTAAGTCCTTGCCTCCCCACGCTAGACTGCATTGCTGGGTACCGCGTGATTTGCAGCTGCTCCGGCTCCTGTGCACTCTTCCAGGATTTCCTTTGTGCACAGCCAAGCCTGGGTCCCTGACACTCTAGCCTGCAGTGCACGACCTCCTGAGTTGTCCTCCGGCATCGTGGGACCTTCCTTTGTGACTTCGGGTGAGCTCCGGTTCACTCCACTTCGTAGTGCCTGTTCCGGCACTTCTGCAGGTGCTGTTTGCTTCTGAGTGGGCTCTTTGTCTTGCTGGACACCCCCTCTGTCTCCTCACACAATTGGCGCCATCCTGGTCCCTCCTGGGTCACAGCAGCATCCAAAAACCCTAACCGTGACCCTTGCAGCTAGCAAGGCTTGTTTGCAGTCTTTCTGCACGGAAACACCTCTGCTAGCTTCTTCACGACGTGAGACATCCATCCTCCAAAGGGGAAGTTTCTAGCCCTTGTCGTTCTTGCAGAATCCACAGCGTCTACCATCTGGTGGCAGCTTCTTTGCACCAACAGCTGGCATTTCCTGGGCATCTGCCCACTCCCGACTTGATCGTGACTCTTGAACTTGGTCCCCTTGTTCCACAGGTACTCTCGTCTGGAAATCCATCGTTGTTGCATTGCTGGTGTTTGTCTTCCTGGCAGAATTCCCCTATCACGACTTCTGTGCTCTCTGGGGAACTTAGGTGCACTTTGCACCCACTTTTCAGGGTCTTGGGGTGGGCTATTTTTCTAACCCTCACTGTTTTCTTACAGTCCCAGCAACCCTCTACAAGTTCACATAGGTTTGGGGTCCATTCGTGGTTCGCATTCCACTTCTAGAGTATATGGTTTGTGTTGCCCCTATCCCCATGTGCCCCCATTGCATTCTATTGTGACTATACATTGCTTGCACTGTTTTCTATTGCTATTACTGCATATTTTGGTATTGTGTACATATATCTTGTGTATATTTGCTATCCTCATACTGAGGGTACTCACTGAGATACTTTGGCATATTGTCATAAAAATAAAGTACCTTTATTTTTAGTATATCTGTGTATTGTGTTTTCTTATGATATTCTGCATATGACACCAGTGGTATAGTAGGAGCTTCACACGTCTCCTAGTTCAGCCTAAGCTGCTCTGCTAAGCTACCTTTTCTATCAGCCTAAGCTGCTAGACCCTCTTCAACACTAATAAGGGATAACTGGACCTGGTGCAGAGTGTAAGTACCCTTTGGTACCACTACAAACCAGGCCAGCCTCCTACAGTGGTTTGCCCACTGCTTTGTCCTGGGGAGTGCAAAGCCACAGTCTCTCAAGTCTTTCCAGTGGGAGGTTTGCCCACTGCTTTATCCTGGGGAGTGCAAAGCCACAGTCTCTCAAGTGGATGTCAATCTCCACTGGTTCTGGAGGGGGCCCGATACCCCGAGTGCTTCATCCTGCCAAGGACTGAGGTAGTGGATGTATCTCTCCACTGGTTCTGGAGGGGGCCTGCTGCCCAGAGTGCTTCATCCTGCCAAGGACTGAGGTAGTGGATTTATCTCTCCACTGGTTCTGGAGGGGGCATGGTGCCCAGAGTGCTTCATCCTGCCAAGGACTGAGGTAGTGGATGTATCTCTCCACTGGTTCTGGAGGGGGCATGGTGCCCAGAGTGCTTCATCCTGCCAAGGACTGAGGTAGTGGATAATCTCTCCACTGGTTCTGGAGGGGGCATGGTGCCCAGAGTGCTCCACGTGCAGTGTGGCCGGTACAATTCCCTCACCTGGGTGTGTGTGCTATGAGATTGCCAAGGTACAGGTAGCATGATACGCCATGGAGGCAGCGACATACCCCACACTGCTGCGGCTTCGCATTCCACCGGCAGGTGCAAACAGTGATGTAAGTCATGCCTCATGGAAGCTGGCCAGGGTCTAGGAAGTCTCCTCCAGCCTTGGACAACTGACCATTGGGGATGGTAGCCATGTCAGTGGTGGTGCCACTGTCCGAGCACATCGCGGGCTGGTGGCGGTGCTGGTGGCGGTGCTTGCAGCGGTGTCTGTGGCGGCGGTGGTGCATGGGTCAGCACCTGCTGAGGGACACATCAGGACGTCTCCTGCAGCCTCGGATGGCTGCCCACTGGGGAAGAGGCTGGGGACTGTCACTGAGGCTGTAGACGTGCCGGTGGCTGTGCAGGTGGCGGTTGTGGTTGCGGGGCAGCTTGCAGCGTTTGACACCGTACAGGTTGGTGTGGGCGTGGACAGCAGGTGTGACACTGGTCCCTCAGTCGGTGCCACCGTGCCCTCTCCTGACCTGCTCTTGTGCTTTTGTCCCTTCCCCACCTTTGATGGTGCCGCAGTTGTCTTGCCACTATCCCCTTTTGTTTTTGCTGAGCCCTTGGTGGCTGCTAGGTGCGGCTTCTCCCTCTGGGATGTGGGCACTTTTTCACCTTGGCAGGTGGCGGAATGTCCTCGGCCTCGCTATATGGCACACTGGCAGCCCTGGTGGGTGGCGCACTCGATGACCCCACAGTTGCTGGCACAACCGTGCCTGGGGATTTGGTGGCTGAGGTGCTGGGCTGGGACCTGTAAACCCTGATCCTAGGGGAAGGACGGGGGAGGTGTAGGGAAGAGGTCAGTGTTAGCCAGGAAGAGTTTTTTAGACACACTGGGAAGGGAAGATGGAGGGGGTTTGGGAGTGGAGGAAGAGCTAGTGGTTGTAGGAGGTGTACGTCTGCTGAATTTGGGTGAAGGTGCATGGGCTGGAGGCTGTTGTGAGGTAGATGGCTGTTGGGTGGGTGTGTGCCTGCGTTTGTGTACTTTGGGAGGAGGGCTCACAGACACACTGGGAGAGGACACTGGGGATGTGTGAATGGCAGTGGGGGTGGTGATTGCAAGTGAGAGGTGTGTGGTGATGGGCGTGCTGATGATGGAGGTAGTGGCTGAGGATGTAGTGCATGCAGGTGTGAGTAGAGAAGAGACAGGAAGGGAGGTGGAGGACGTGGAAGAGGGGGACACAGTAGAGGCAGTGTCTGCATGGGGATGTTGCTTGTGTGAGTGCCGGTGGGATGTGTGGTGCTTATGTTTGCCATGTCCACTCTTTTGTGTTGAGGAGTGTGCATGCTGGTCTGATGGTGTGCTTGGGATAGGCTGAGGTACAGGGGATTGGGTCTGGGTGGAGGAAGTTGGAGGGGGGGGGGGGGGCTGGACACAGGGACAATGGCTGCCATCAGTGCTAAGGCCAGAGCCTGAAATGCTCTCTGCTGGGCCACCAGCCCAGAATGAATGCCCTCCAGGTAAGTATTTGTCTGTTGCAAATGCCTCTCAACACCCTGGATGGCATTCAAAATGGTAGATTGCCCAACAGCAAGGGACCTCAGGAGGTCAATAGCCTCCTCACTGAGGGCAGCAGGGCTGACTAGGGCAGGGCCTGAGGTGCCTGGTGCGAAGGAGATGCTCACCCTCCTGGGTGAGCGGGCACGGACACACGCTGAGGGGCTGCTGGGAGGGCGGTGCTGGTGGGGGGGTGGCGGCTGTACCTGTTGATACGGCAGGCACAGAGGTGCCCGCCACCGCAAGGGAGCTCCCATCAGAGGAGGAGTCGCTGTCACTGGTGTATGCTCCTGTCCCCGCCATGGAGCTCCCCTCTCCCTCTGTCCCACTGGTGGCTTCAGACTCCGTTGCTTCACCCTCCAGGGCCAAGTGGGTAGCAGCTCCCTCCTGCTCTGGTGCCACTGCTCCTACGCCTGATTATGCTATTGCACACAAGAACAGGGAGACCACAAAAAGGTGGGGGAAAGACAGAAGAAAAACATGTTCAGTGCATGCAACACCACTACCGTTGGCGGACACAACACACAGGGAGCAGCCCTCAGCACTACGCCATGCACTAAAAGTTCTTAGAAAATTCAGCTAACCATGGGGTACGAGGCCTAAGCCCAATTGCTGCACATCTGGAAGTCACAGGAGCCTGACTAGGTGTAGATGTCTCTTACCACCAGTGGTGTTGGGGTGCCACATAGCCTGCCTCACAAGGGACCTTGCCTCCCAAGCTTGCCCTGGCCTAGGGGAACCCACTGCCCACCTCCCCCACCCTGACACCTCATAATGCACGCAGAGTCAGCTGAATGAGAGTGTACTCACCCCCTTGTGGCTGCTGTGTTGCCCTCAAGTGCCCATCCAACTCCGGATATGCCACCACCAGGATCCGGGACATCAGGGTGGTCATGGTGCGACGGGCACACCTTCCATGTTGGGAGGCCATCCCCAGCTGGGCCTCCGCGGTCTTCTTGCTCCAGCGGCGCAGGTCCTCCCATCTTTTACGGCAGTGGGTGCTCCATCTGTGGTAGACCCCGAGGGTCCGGACGTCCTTGGCGATGGCACGCCAAATACGCTTCTTCTGGTAGGCGCTGACCTAGGGGAATGGTACAGGGGGAAAGGAAATTACTCACCCGTCCGGACCGTCATACTCATTGCCCACCAGTTCCCACCCATGCCCTGACGCACATACACTCACCATCCGCACATGCAGGCCTCAGCCCCCCCCCCCCCATGTATCTTCCATCCACACCACTCAAAGCAAGCATTGCCCATGCAGCATGCTCACAGTGTACTCACCTGTTTGTCTGGAGGACTGTACAGTTGCGTGTACTGGGGGAGGACGCCATCCACTAGTTTCTCCAACTCCTCCGAAGTGGAGGCAGGGGCCCTTTCCCCAGACACTGTAGCCATTGTCGCTTCCAGACACAGGTCACAGCAGCACTTGCAGTGTAGGTCCTCTCCTGTTGAAGGTCAGGTATCAAGTGAGTGAACAGACAGAAAATGGCGGTCACGTCCTCGGCGGTGTGTACCGTCACCATCGGCGTACATCGTCTTTGGCTCCTGGGACGCATAGGGCCCAATGTTAACCAATGCAGAATTGCGCCGCAGACTTCGAACGCCCACCGCGACGGTGTACAACGCCAGCGCAGTTGCCTCATATTTCTTGTCCCACCTTACAGGTCAGGCAGCTGCCATTTCAGAGGGCCACATGGGAAGGCTGAAAACTGCATCACACAGCACATTGCGGATTACTAGCGTTTCTGCAGTAAAACACATTGTGATACCTCAGTGTTGGATGACTCTCTGCTCGTTGTTCTCCTCCATAGGGCACATCTGCTGGGGCAGGTGATGAGATGGCGGTATCCTCCGGTGTACAGACTCCTGGTGAACCTGTCGACAATGGATGAGAGACACATCATAATCATTGATTGTGCAACAATCCATGAACTGCGTGCCCAGTTGGAGCCAGACCTGATGCCAGCTATCCGCCATCCCACAGGGATACCCCCTCTCGTGCAGGTCCTGTCTTTACTCCATTTCCTGGCCAGTGGGTCTTTTCAAACCACAGTGGCCACGGCATCAGGGATGTCCCAGACAATGTTCTCTAACGTGTTGTTCAGAGTGTTGTCTGCCCTGCTGAAACACATGTGCAGCTACATCGTTTTCCCTCAGGTGGAGGATTTGCCCACAGTGAAATGTGAATTCTATGCCCTGGGACACATCCCCAACATCATTGGTGCCACTGATGGTACACATGTGGCATTTGTCGTCCCCCCCGACGGAATGAACAGGTGTACAGAAACTGGAAAAACTACCCTTCGATGAATGTGCAGATGGTGTGTTTGGCAGACCAGTACATCTCCCATGTGAATGCCAAGTATCCTGGCTCTGTCCATGATGCTTACATTTTGAGGAATAGCAGCATCCCTTATGTGATGGGCCAACTCCAGAGGCACCGTGGTTGGCTAATAGGTGAGGCCAAGGTCCCAATACAGTTGACATAGGTGTCTGGGTACGCGGTTGTCCCTAAGGGTTAGTGTATGTCTAACAGTTGTCCCTCGACATTTGCAAGTGACTCTGGTTACCCCAACCTCACATGGCTACTGACCCCAGTGAGGAATGCCAGGACAAGAGCAGAGGAACGTTGCAATGAGGCACATGGGCAAACAAGGAGGATAATAGAACGCACCTTTGGCCTCCTGAAGGACAGATTCCGGTGCCTCCATCTGACAGGTGGTTCCCTATACTACTCACCGAAGAAGGTGTGCCAGAAAATCGTGGCCTGCTGTATGCTGCAAAACCTGGCTTTGCAACGCCAGGTGCCTTTTCTGCAGGAGGATGGGCAAGATGGTGGTCTTGTGGCACCTGTGGAGCCTGTGGACAGTGAAGAAGAGCAGGCATAAGAAGAGGATATCGACAACCGAAACAACATCATCTTGCAATACTTACAGTGGGACACAGGTAAGAAGATGTCACTGGTTCCCACATCTCATACTATTGTTGGAGCTAGCATAAGTCTAATTTTCACTCAGTGTATGGATCCTGACTTGTCACTTTGCCTTTCCATTTCACAGATTTGGGTCTCACTTTTTGCCTTCTGCTATGTTTACTCCTGGCCTAGAGCTGTGTTACATTGGTATGTGAACAAGTAAATTGACATTGCTATATTCCATAGATATTGCAATTACACATTTGTGAAAGCACAGACTGACTCCAGACTGTTTTGTGATTGAAGTGTGTTATTCCTGTGCCAATAAGTGGAGGGGGTTGTAAAATGGGCTGGGGTGATGGTGGAGGTATGTCCATGGCAGAGACCAGTCTATTTGTTTCACAGGCACATTGTCCAAAGGGGCATAGGAAGTGGAGCAATGGCAGTTTAAGGATGGACAGGGTGACATAGTGGGACAGAAGGGTGACATTCAGGGGTGTCTTATTTCCTGGCAGGGGTCTTGGCAATGTTCTCTGTCTTGTTCCTGGATCTCAGCTACCGTTTGCGGGGTGGTTCTCAATCTGCAGGGGGTGGGGTGCTGGTGGCCTGTTGTTCCTGTGGCGGTGCCTCCTGTCCACTAGCGCCGCCAAAGGTGGAGGGCTGGACATCGTCCAGGCTAGTGTAAGGGCCCCGTTGGTGTGCCACTGTGTCCCTCCTTGTGTTGACAAGGTCTGCCAGCACCCCTGCAATGGTGACCAGGGTGGTGTTGATGGACTTCAAGTCCTCCCTGATCCCCAGGTAGTGTTCCTCCTGCAGCCGCTGGGTCTCCTAAAACTTGGCCAGTACCCTGCCCGTGGTCTCCAGGGAATGGTGGTAAGCTCCCATGATGTTGGAGAGTGCCTCGTGGAGAGTGGGTTCCCTGGGCCTGTCCTCCCCCTGTCGCACAGCAGTCCTCCCAGCTTCCCTGTTATCCTGTGCCTCTGTCCCCTGAACCGTGTGCCCACTGCCACTGCCCCCAGGTCCCTGATTGTCCTGTGTTAGTGGGGTTGCCTGGGTTCCCTGTAGTGGTGGACACACTGCTGATTGACGTGTCCTGGGGACAGAGGGATGGGCCCGCTGGGTGGGTGCTGTGGTGGTGTTTCCTGAGGGGGGAGGTTCAATGGTGGTTTGTGAATGTGTCAGGGGAACCGACTGTCCTGAGGTCCCTGATGGGCCGGGCTGGTTATCTTGATCCAGGCGTGCAGAGCTGCTGTCATCACTGTGGGTCTCTTCTGTGGGGTGACTGGATATATAGGGCACCTCCTGTCCGGGGACGTTGGGTATGGGTCCTGTTGGGGTGTAAATGCATAGTTATTGTATCTGTGTGTGCCATCTTGTGCAATGGGTGTGTGACCCTCTACTCCTGTGCTTGCATTATTGGCTTGGTCCTTGTGTGATTTGTGATTTTGGGCCATGAGTGAGTCTCTGTACTGGACATGCTTTGGTGATGGGTGTCCATGCATTGGTGTTACATACAGGGCTTGGTTTTGGGATGTGCGGGTTGTGTTAGTCGGGTATGTGATGGCATGCAGGTGGAGTGTGGGGGACAAAATAGTAAAGATATGTCCAGTCCTCCTGCTACTCCTGCGAGTCCCTCAGGATGCAGTATTGCCAAGACTTGCTCCTCCCATGTTGTTAGTTGTGGGGGAGGAGGTGGGGGCCCACCACCAGTACAGCAATCTGGTGTCTGGATACCACAGAACTCACCTTCCCCCGTAGGTCGTTCCACCTCTTCCTGATGTCATCCCGTGTTCTTGGATGCTGTCCCACTGCGTTAACCCTGTCGACAATTCTGCAACATAGCTCCATCTTCCTTGCAATGGAGGTGTGCTGCACCTGTGATCCAAATAGCTGTGGCTCTACCCGAACGATTTCCTCCACCATGACTGACCCTGAGCTCCTCCTCAGAGAACCTGGGGTGTCTTTGTGGTGCCATGATGTGGTGTGGATGATGTGTGAGGTGGTTTCTGCTGTGATGTGTGAGGGGATGTGTTGGTGTGTGTTGTTTGAGATGCGTGGATGTTGTGTAAGTGATGGTGTTGTGTGTCTGTGGATGCTGGTGTTGTTTTAGGTAGTCTCTCTCTCTGGCCTTCTTTCAAATTTTTGGTTGTAAGGGTTTGTGGGTGATGTGGGTGTGTGCTTTATATTGGATTGGGTGTGCTGTGTGTATGTGTATCCGGTGTGTGTGTTTCGAATTGTCCAATGTGGTTGTGTTTTGTAAGTTTCTGTGTATTTTGAGCGCAGCCAATTGATTTCCACGGTTGAAAGACCGCCGCCTTGATTCGTGGGTCGTGATAGTATGGGCGTATTCCTGTTGGTGTGACGGTGTCAGTTTTGGTATCGCCAGTTTATCACTGACCTTTGGTGTGGAGGACTTGTGTGGGTGTCTGTATTGTGGTGGATTCCGAGCTGTGAGTCGTAATACATGTAGCGGAATTCCACGGCCGCAGCGGTATGTTGGTGGTCTTCTGCACGACAGAAAGCGGGATTTACCACCAGGGTTGTAATGAGGGCCTTAATCTTCTGTCACTGTATCAGCCCTTCAACAGAAGGCTAAGCTCACTACGAAGTCATGCCACTTCCCTTTCAGCAGCCATCATTCACATGTTAATCAGTGACGCTACTGAGTTACTGTGGGTGCAACATAAATCCCCTTCTTTGTTCAAGTCATGTTTTCTGCCAGTTTTTTCAGGGAACACATCCTCATCATATGAGTGGGCGTTTTTTTTTATGCTTCTTGGTAATCGTTTTGCAACAGAAACGAAGGTTGCCCTCTCCCATTAAATACTTTTCCTGATTAGCACCATCCTGTCTGAAGCTCAGTTAAATAAGACTTCTCTAACAAGTCTCATTGTTTAAGGTTTGCCTTTAGGGGTGCTGTTTGTTCAAGATAGAAAGGGTCAGGCTCATTGAATATTTTTGTATACAGATGACACGGAGTAGTGTGAGGGAAGAAAACTCCATATAAAATAATCTCATATACATGGTAACCTCAAACTGTACTGGAAAGAGGTACGCTGTACCATTTGTTTGGACATCAGCTCCATGTTTTTGACCCTTGGTACATGTTTTAACTCTGACGGACCCCTTATTTCACTTAGACACAAATTGTCCTTTTTATCTGCAGTGTGAACCCTGGTACATAATTCTTTATTGCACTTACCACATAAAGCACCCTCAAATATGAGTTAAATCTATTAGCGCCTTGAGACCCTCACAGGTGAGTAGTGCACTTTACAAATTCCTGATTGATTGATTATACAACATAAGCAACATGATTGTCACACTATTTAATTTCATTGTATCTGCATTCTGAGACATACTAAAGAAAACATTAACAATGATTGGCTCAGTCATATCATCATTAGGAACCAGACACCTGTTTACAGACCGTTTACATACTTGTTTTGGCAATTTGTGTTTCTGTACTGTGTGCTACTTTCTAGAGAACAACATCTGCACAAATGGGACAAGCTACAAGTATGAGTTTCGGGGTGATGGTTTCACATTTGCCTGACTGTCAGTTCAACAAATGACATTTGTGATATGTTTTGTTTAGTTTTAGAAATTAGCTGGACTTATGGGTCCCCTATCTTAACATTTTATTTTGTTCATAAAATTTATAAAACAGGCAAATGCCCAAAATATTGTCATGGGTTTACTGCTGCACATATACATGGGCATATTCCTTAGTGTAACACTTTAAAATGTCCTGTCATTCCCAGCCATAAAATTTATTACAGCAACTGCATTTCATTTTTATGAAAAACAGCTAACCAGAGACATTTGTCTTTTGTCTTAGATAATTCTGAAGATGCATGACACCATTCATCAAACCGTTTCACTTAAAAGCCATATGTGGTCTATCCAAGGACAGATGCTACTACCATAGGCCATCTTATACTCAATTAAAGTATGTAAGAAATTGACCTTTTTGCAGGGTTATCCCCAAATGTTTGTCTTCTGACCTCTTGTTTGTGATCCTGTACTGAATGTTGTTTTTGCTGGCTTTAGGACTCTTGGCACTTTACCACTGCCAAACAGTGCTAAAGTGCAGGTACTGTCTGTCTTAATTCTATTAGTGATTGGCTTATCCATGATTGGTGTATTTGATTTACTAGTATGTCCCTAGTGTAGTGCACCAGGTGTGTCCAGGACCTGTAAATCAAATACTACTAGTAGCCCTGTAAACATGTCTCAGACCTGCCACTGCAGTGCCTGTGTGTGCAGTTTCTAACTGCCATGTTGATCTGGCTAGTGCACCCACTTGCCAGGCCCAAACCTTCCCTTTTATTACCTGTAAGTCACCGCTAAGGTAGGCCCAAGGCAGCACCATGGGTAAGGTGCAGTGTATTTAAAACATGCACTGGTGTGAAATACTGATAAATGTGGTTTTCACTATTGCAAGGACCATCTGTCTCAAGGAGTAACACGGGGATTGCTTTAAAATATCGTTTACGTGTCATTTCCCATTGGGAGCAGATAGAGATATGGAATTTGGGGTCTCTGAACTCACAATTTAAAAATACAAATATTGGAGAAAATGGTTTTTAAATTGTAAGTTAAAAAATGCCACTTTTAGAAAGTGGGCATTTTCTTATTTAAACATTCTGTGCCTCTGCCTGTGGAATACATATCTGGGTCAGGATGACAGTTGGGCTGTTTGTGAATTTACTGTAGACAGTCACACAAAGGGAGCCGAGGTGTGCCCTGCACTTCCTGATGGGTCTTCCTGAGCTTGAGTGGTATAAGGAGCTGACACTAGCACCTGAAAAGTCTGTGCCTGTCTTCACACAAAGCAGTCTCCAACACCCTAGAGTGTCTCTGGGGCCAGGGCAGGGAAAAGCTGTGTCTTGTGCACTACAAAGACTTCTCTTTGAAATAAGTACTACACTTCTGACACCACATAGTTGGAACACTTCTGGACTGAGGAAATTCTGCCAGGAAGAAGAGTTGGATGCTGTAGGAGGGACTGCCATTCGGCCTGTTGCTTTGTTGTGCTGGCCTGCTGCTTGCAGCTTCTGTCCTGGGAGTGAAAGGACTGGACTTTGGTTTCTACATCCTGCTTTCCAAGGTTGTTCAAGGGCTTGAGTTGGCCTTGCTTCCTGTTAAAAAGTCTCAGGGACATCTAAGCAAAAACGTCATCTGCCAGCACCTGGGCTCATTTTCTGAGAGCCCTGTCTAGTCAAGTGGTGCCAAATCCAGTTCTGGACCCTTGAAGGAGGTTTTTGGTGCTCCAAAAAGAAAAAATACGCATCCACTCAAAGCGGCATTTAGAACCGAATCATCGTTGGAAGGATTCAATGCATTGCCGCTGCCCATACCGGAGTGTGGTCCCTGCTTAAAACAGCGACAGTTTTCAACCCAAGCCCCAGATTTTTGTTGAAGCGCATCAGATGAACCACCACTGTGTGAGTTTCAAGCACTGCATCACTGAAGTCTGTGACGCACCTGCCTGACTCCGACTCAGCGCTTACTTCATTGCTGTGAGATCATCACGGCTTGACTTCTGATGCATCACTGACTCATCATCCATGAGTGCCATTTTCTTCATCTACACCGCACCACAGAAAGGAACTGCTGCTTTGTGCCCAAAACAATGCATCACCTCCCCTGTGGCAGTAAGGAACCAATGTATTACCTCCCCTGCCTAGTATTAAGGAACCAACAGAACACCTCCCCTGTGGCCTGTATCGTCTTTGTTTTTGACACATCTCAGGTACTTTGCTTCAGTAAAGCGCTTCATTGAGTTCAAGGAACTACAATTGCATTTTATCTTTTAAAAATGATATCTTTGCTTGTGTATGTTGGATGTTTTACTTCTTGGTCTTGTTTTACTCAGAGACTATTTTTCTAAACTGGTGTGGAGGATGTTTGTGGGTTCTTACTGTGTGTGTGTGTGTGTGTGTGTGTGCGCGCGCGCAAATACTTTTCGCATTACCTCTGAAATAACTGCCAAGCTACCAACCGAGTGAGCAGGGGGTTATCGGAGCTGTGTGGCTCCCTAACCCTGACTAGTGTGAGGGTCTCTACATGGTGCAAACCACTGCCAACTAGAGACCCCATTTCTAACAAAGTATATATATGTTTGATACCCATGAAACGTCTATAGTTTTCATGTCTTATACAGTTTGGCTTCCAAGATTTTTAATTACACCACATGAAGCAGCTTTCTGTGTATTTGTCAATGGGAGCAGTCACTACCCTCTAAAAGCTTACTCACAACGAGTTAGTGCGTTCGTGCTGATTCCAGTGGCATTAGTTTCCCTAGGCTGCCAAGGTGATAAAATATGTTAACATCACATCAGAGTGATTAAGGGCCAGATGTATGAAAGCTTTTTGCATTCGCAAACGGTGCGAATGCCCGTTTGCAAATGCAAAAAGCCATTTTAGAATGTATGAAAGGCATTCTAAACGCAATTTTAAGGAATCGCTAAAATAGCGATTCCTTAAAATTGCTACCCTGTTTAGAGAGTCGCAAATTACCAGTCTCTAAATAAGAAATCGCAAATAAGGAATCCTTATTTGCGATTTCTAAGCACATGTGAGAAGCAATTCCTAAATGCGATTTGGGCATTTAGGAATCGCTATTTACCACCAGGTTGAACCTGGTGGTAACCATGTGCAAATTTGAAAAAATGCATTTAAAATGCATTTTTAAAATTTACATGTAAAGCACACATGCCCTTTTGGCATGTGTGCACCTTACATGTTGCAAAAAATTATTTTGGGGTGCAGCAGAGGGGGCCTTAGGCCCACAGCACCCTGGGGTTTTGCATTTCCAAAATAGCGATATCTGGTAAAAAAAAAGTGCCTACAGGCCCATAGGTGCGAATGGGGCCGGTATCGCAATTTGCTATTCGGTAATAGCATTTGCGATTTTTAAGAAATCGCTATTACCGATTCACAAATGTGATACATTGCATTTTGCGAATCAGAAATAGCGATTTCTTAAAAATCGCTATTTCCGACTTGCAAAAGGCCTCCTTGATACATCTGGCCCTAAGTGTTGTAAAATAACTTTTAGGTCTGGTCATTAACACTGTCAAAAACGTTATGTACAATATACGGATATATTTTGGGGATGTTTCTCATTTACAGTCTACCCTCACTGAATGACAGCATAGTCCCATCAGTGTCAGAGCTGATTGGCCAATGACCGAATTATAGTTTGAAAAATACTGTTCTTATTTATTATTTATTTACTTACTTTTGCTATGGCTCAACAGCTCTTTGCACACTGCTACAGCGTGATTTGATGTCGTTAGCAGTAAAATGCATTCCACTTGGGCACTGATATGGGCAACAATCACTGAATGGGTCTTTTTATCCACTATTATTATAAAGCATTCAAAAACCACTCCATGATGACCGCTTAAGCATGCATGTGTAGTCATAATAGGATGGTTTTTTAAATACTCCATGCCATTTTAACATGGGGGCTCTTGGAATTTACAGTTTACTGTCTGTCCACCCGCATGAGTCGATACCGACATGCTCCACCTTAGTTGTTTTTGTAACAGATGGTCATTAGTTTTCCGTTTACAAGTTTGCTGAGGTGTTGCCTTCTTGGAAAGCTAAACTAATATTATAGTATAGCCGAAGCAACACGCATTAGCAGAGCCAAAAGCACAGTGGCCAAGGCCAGACCGTTTCGATTTGCAAATGTTTGTTTAATAATGAGAGCTATCTGAGCCAATTAAACTCTCTCTAGCTAGAAGTCCCGCTAGCCATAATTTTCGCATCTTACTCCTGATGAGTAACGTCATTAAAATATTCATATATGTGCATTTTTAATAATATTAGGCCGGCCTTTGCTGTTTCAAATTCAAAGGCCACATTTGTTTAACGATATATGCCTTTAATGCAAACTTTTTTTTAAAATAACAGTTTCACATGATTAAGATTTTGTATGCAAAGTACATTTATACATAAATGTTTCCTTTAGAGATGTTACACATGCTGCCGAAAGGCTACTGGCCTAAAAAAACAGTAATGCGTTTATCTTCGTATTTATTGTAACATCTCTTGGGAACTGAGAAGTTCAGACTTTATTCTGCGAATCCCTATAGGTGTAATTAGACGCGTAGAGTTCATTCACATGAGTAACAGAGCCTGACGTGGGTTACTCATCAAAGTAGCGCTTGGTCTAAGTGGTAAATACCCTCTAATGTTTGTCGGCATCTCCAGGGAATTCTTTCAAATGCCTCGCCTGAGCCTTTTCTCGAGCAGGCTCATGATTAGAACGATTCAGTTAACGGGGCAGAGACCATTCCATCCCCTGTGATAATTTTTTTTTATTTTCAGAAATTACCAACCGCTCTAAAGACATGAGCTCATTATAACTACATTTCTTTGTATTTAATATGCAGTAAAGAAAATAGCTGTGCAGTTATTATACTACTTAGTTTTGTTTCATTAAAGGATAGTTTAAGTTGATTGCGTTTTCTGTCTAAGGAACTAATTAGAAGTATCTCGGAGGCTCTGTAAATTTTGAAACCTTCATCCCCTTCCCTTGCCAGCAACAGACAACTGTAGAGCTGAATGCTCCGGTCTGAGATCAGTGGAAAAGTGCGAGTCACAATTACAGACATGGAGGAGTTAAACATATGGAAATTCAAAATACGATGGCAATAGCATAATTTTAAACTTCTAACTCAAAGAAGTGTGACAATGAAATTGAACATTCATATTCGTAGTTAGAATTCACCACAGTAGTAGGAAGGGATACCTTTAATCAACATATTAAAAGTGACAGTTATCCCGCCCCGGATATGACGTCATATCCGGTGGCTGGGACTTCCGTTGTCCCTGAAAACCCTCCCCGGAAGTGACGTGTGTGCATGGGGGTGTCAATTGGGATGGGCCCTCATGGTGTCACGTGTTAGCCCTGTGTCTGGGTCCTAGCCCATGGGTTTTGGCCTATGAGATATGTCAAAAGTATGACTTAGTGATGTGCACGTGGTTTCAGAGCTTGAGAGGGACAGGTCTGGACATGTCAGACATTCATGCCCAAGTGGCAGTTAGGGGCCCTCATGGTGTCACGTGTTAGCCCCCCTTTTTTTTTTTTTTTTTTTTAAATGTTGCATATAAGGAGCTGGTTAGAACCGGCTGTCAAACCGCGAACCAGGGTTGAAACAGTTTGGCAAGGTGCCATGAAGAGATACAATCCGATCGCAAGAAAAGCAGCCTCCTCAGGGGCCCTGAACACTATTGCTAGATATTACCGGACCCTCGCCCCTCTTACGATGGATGAGAATGCACAACAGGGTGTCCCGGCCACCCAAGATACCGATGTTACCGGTTTTGAAGAGGAACTTTGCTACCGGCTTGAAAAGCTCAACCTCAAGGCTGTGTCGACCCAGATATCCCCTATTAAGGGGCCCGACAGCGACAGCAATGCCTCGAAAGATGAATTAAGTGTTGCATCTAACTTCATAGACATTGAAGATGTTGAAGAATGTGTAGCACCACCGAATTCGCCGATCTATGAAGACATGGGCGACCAGGAGGCCACCGAGTCAGAGGCCGTTATTGTACAGCCATCAGGTGTAAGCTCCGGCGATGTTTCTGCCCCAATGGACCTCTGCGACTCCCAGGATTTCAGAGGAGCCTCTGAGTGTGATGCGAATATGGAGGTTGGTAATGACAGTTTTGTTATTTTTTTTTTTTATTTTTTTTTTTATGTCTGTATACTCTAATGTCATACATTTAACTAATAATGTGTCTTGTGCTTTCTGTTTGAACCCTAGAACGTAGCTGAAGAAAGTGAGCCTCTAGAAGGGTCAACTCCAAAGGTTAACGCCGTAAATTTTTACTGCTTATGCTGTTCCAGACAGTCTGGAAGTGTTACAAGCCAGAACAAAGAGCCTCGTAAGAAATGTGTCTGCACCTACACTAGCCGCGATTTTGAAAAGGAAGCTCCGGGCGTACCCTGGGCCACCATATGGCCAGTTAAAGGTTTTGCAGCGGCCGCTGTGAACGCTTGTGTTAAACGGGATTATTATGATCTTTGTTACGGGCATAAAATTAATGCGCCTCAACAGGATGCTCATGAATGTTTATACGATGCATACACACCAAGAATAATTTGCCACATTTGTAGTCGGATAGACCCTCACCGGGTATATAAGTTGTTAAGGGTTGTGTATGGGCTGTCGGCTGTGAAGAAAGGTGTCCACAGTGATATGATTAAGGTCTTGGCTGCGGCTGTCAATGAGATCCGATACGCTGCTGAGCCCTGCTCAAAACTCGACCGCATGCATGGTATGTGTCCCCACTTTGACATAAGTATGTTAGAACGGGTTATAAAAAGACGAATGTGTGACATTTATTATAAAAACAGAAGAATGAAGTCTCTAGCCCCACGAAAGCTGTTTTAGAAAAATAAAATAAATTAATTAATTCAAAAAAAAAAAAAGTAGACCATGAATGTGTTACTTAACGCTCCATACTTACTCACTTTTAGGCGGGGAATCCGGGTATCGAGATGCAAGATGCCTATGAGTTACAACCGGGCTACATCTGTATCGGGAGATTGATTTTTGTGCTGGTTAAAGAAAGAATAGCTGAAATACATCCTATGACTCTGCGGTATCTGAACATTTCGGAACCTTCAGCCTTGTTGCAATGTAGCAGTCATTTGTGTATCGCCAAGTGGTGTATCAATGGGCGGCTAAACGCATCTGTTGAATGCCAGACCTCGGACAAAGACCACATTCGAGAGTTAAGACTTTCACCTGAGACGGGGATACACGAGGCGTTGGTGAACATGACTGAAGATTATGTCACAAATAAAGGTTCGGAATGGTCCTGGTTAGAACTGTATGAACTGTTGAATTCGGTCAGTATCCTGAGTGTTCAGAGTTATAGGCGTGGGGAGCGGGAAGTCCTGTCTAGAGCTATTGAGAGTATAGCTATAAAAATATCAAAGTTTGTGACGCTTAGCGTTTGTGAAAGGCCATACTCTGAGTAACATGTGTAGTGGGTGTTGTACTATGTATACGTTTGTAAAAAGACCACAGCGGTCCAGCGTTATGACATCTATAAACTCTGTAGCACAAAATGTCAAATACACGTTGGTTGTGTAGCCCAGCCGCATTTTTTATGTTTTTCATGTTTAATAAAATGACCTTACACAAAACAGGCGTCCTTCATTTCGTGGTGTTGGTGGGAGACAACATGACGGATGCAGATTTAAGGAAGCTTTATTACGATAAACATGGGGTTGGAAGTTTCGGAGGTTCCGAAGCTCTATTTAGAAGGGCTCGAGCTGAAAATGAATCTGTAAAACGTGCCAGTGTGAAGACTTGGTTAGCTGGGGAAGAGGCTTATTCGCTGCACAAACCTGCCAGGAGACGCTTGAAGAGGTGGGCCACCGTTGTTAACGCACAGCTCGATTATCAGTGGCAGGCCGACATAATCAGTCTTCAAGATCTAGCAAAACATAACGATGGCGCCATGTATATATTAACCGTCATAGATGTCTTGTCCAAGTACGCCTATGCAGAGGCATTAAACGATAAAAGTGGTACCAGCGTTACAGCTGCTTTTAAAGACATCTTCGCTAGCGGGCGTGTGCCCCAGAAACTACAAACAGACGCCGGAAAGGAATTTTTAAACAAACATTTCCAAAAATTATTAGACCTGCACGCTGTTCAACATTTTGTAACGCACACAGAGGTAAAGGCTGCTGTTGTAGAGCGTTTTAACCGTACTTTAAAGTCGAAGATGTGGCGATATTTCACCGCCAACAACACCTACAGATACGTGGATGTTCTAAAGGCTTTTATAGATGTTTATAACGCCACCTATCACAGGACAATCAAAATGGCCCCTGTTAAGGTAACAAGGGATAATTCGTTAACGGTGTGGAGAACGGTGTACGGCGGGCGTCTCACGCCGAAGGTCAAGAAACCGAATTTAAAAGAAGGGGATCATGTCAGGGTTTCAAAGTTGAAGGGGGTCTTCACCAAAGGCTACCAGCAAACATTCAGCGATGAGATATTCATAGTGGAAAGTGTGCAGCTTAAAGAAGGGATATATATTTACAGGTTAAAAGACTACGCTGGGGAAGAGGTATCGGGTGTCTTTTACACCGAAGAGTTGCAAAAGGTGCCCTACGATCCGAACAGGGTGTACAGGGTTGAAAAGGTTCTGAAAAGGAAAGGGAGCGGTGTCCGGACACAGGCGTTGGTCAAATGGCGTGGGTGGCCCGAGAAATTTAACAGTTGGGTCCTGGCAGCTCATTGCACGGTGTGTGAGGTCAAGCTGTAAGCGCCATGATGGAGAACTCCCCTTTTTATATCACGCTGCCATCCAATGCTTCGAAGGACATGTTCCCAGACAATCAGATTTCGAGTTATACGGTGAAACTTGCAAAACCAGTGGATTTGAAAGGTCCGTGGGAGGTGGCACTAACGGAAATACAGTACCCTAGAACTTGGAATACCTTTACAAAGGCCGATGTTAAATTTCATATAAAGCGCCCTCAGGATACCCTGACCTATCACCTGTCTTTCCCACACGGCTATTACCCCACCGTAGCGGCGGTAGTCGAGGCCATCAACAAAACTATAGGCAGCATCGAGACGTATGCGAATATATATCTGGTGTTGGATTACGTTAGAAGAAAAGTGTTTCTTAAAGCCCCTGAGCTCAGTACTGTGTTTAAATGTAGTGGTAAATTACAGCTGGTTTTAGGGACCGTACAACATCAACAGAGGCAGGTGGATCCAGACCCTACATGTCCCGATATTAACGGAGGCTTTTATACACTCTACGTTTATAGCGATATTGTAGAGCCGCAGAGGGTCGGGGACAGTTATTCACCTTTGTTGAGGTGGGTCCCTGTGCAGGGCGAAAATAACACAATGGTTAATATACAACATCACAAACTCGACTATGTTGCAATTTCTAAAAACCATTTTGACACTATAACCATCATGGTGTACAACGATCAGTCGGAGCCGGTTGCCTTTAAATACGGGAAAGTTATTGTCAAGCTTCATTTAAGGCCACGGCGCGAAGGTGACTATTAGACAGCTGCAATGGTCATCATGAAAACCTACGGGGATCCCTCTATGTACAGGGACTATTATAGAGTTCAGGCGGGGTATGGAGGCCCCCAGCCCTACTTTCAAGGGGCTCCGGTTATGTATGGGGCGGGATTGGGTGGTTTCTTCCGGAGCATGTTTAGGAGAGCCATGCCCTTTTTGAGAAGAGGGTTCGAAATTGCAAAACCTCATGTTAAAGCGGCTGCTACAAACATCGCCCAGGATGTCGTGGGTAGTGTAACGTCTGCGGTAGCTGAACGCATGAATAGACAGCCCCAAGAAGGAGCGGGGTTGCTGTATAAAGCGCATGGTGGTGTTAAAAGGAAGCGCAGGGCTTCGAGGCGTCGGGGTCCACCAAGGCCCTATAAGAAGCGCCAGACTACTTCAAAAGGCCCTCACAAAAGAAGAGCCGTAAGACGGAAGAGATCGACCAGGAAGAAGAGAACTCGTTCTAGTGCAAATATTTTTTAAAACATCGATCATGGCCTTCGTACACTGTGCATCGGGTGAATGCGCCAAATCTGAGTTAGATCTGTTTTCTCTGAAACCCACACAGACTAGCATTGAAAACAGTTTTTTCATGGAAGTGTCGCCGATGGCCGCTCTGACACCCCTTGCACCGATAGAGTTTTATGTGTCGGGGTCCACGGATATGTACCTTGATCTCAACAACACTCTCCTGCACCTTGTCTGTAAAATAACCAAAGCGAACGGTGACAACATCGAGGATGATGCTAGAGTGGCCCCGATAGCCTATCCCATCGCAACAATGTTTAATCAAGTGGACATTAACCTAGGCGATCGCCTTGTCACACAGAGTGATAACATGTATGCCTACAGGGCATACATAGAGAGTATTCTAAATTATAGTCGCGATGCGCTGGACACACATCTTTCAGCGGGGCTCTTCTACCGAGATACCGAAGCGCATTTGGAGAACACGGCTTTGGACGGTGACAATGAGGGATTTAAAAAAAGAGCCAGCTTCGTCGCCAGCAGTAGGCATTTTGACCTCCTGGGACGCGTACATTCAGACCTTTTCTTCCAAGACAAACTGTTAGTCAACGGTATCGATCTTAAGATCAAACTCAATCGTAACAAAGACGCTTTCTGTCTCATCAGCGGTGATGCAGAGCAGTATAAACTGGTTATATTGTCAGCGAGCCTGTTTGTAAAGAGAGTGAAAGTGTCCCCAAGTGTCAGACTGGCCCATGCTGAAGCTTTACAATTATCGAACGCCAAGTATGCCATTGAAAGAGTTGCTCTGAAGATATTCAGCATCCCCGCCGGAACCCGATTAACGCAGCAGCAGAATCTATTTCTGGGGCAATTACCGAAACTCATCATCATAGGGTTTGTGGACAATACCGCTTTTAGTGGCGCCTACAACTCAAACCCTTTCAACTTCAAACACTATGATATCAACTATGCTGCTCTGGTTCACGAGGGCGCCGTGATCCCCGCAAAACCTTTCACGCCGAATTTTGGAACATCAAATTTTGTCTGGGAATATCTAGGACTGGTCTCGATAACGGGGAAACAGCTGAGGGACTCTGGAGTAGTTGTTTCAAGAGAAGGGTATGCTGCCGGCTACACTCTGTTTGCGTTCGACCTGACGCCGGACATGGAAGACGGCGACCATTACAACCTGATCAAAAACGGAAATCTAAAAGCGGAAATACGTTTTACACAGGTGCTGGCGGCCAATGTGAACATGGTTGTGTTCTCGGTATTCGACAGCGTTATCCAGGTCAACCACGCCCGTCAGCTTATGTTTGACTACCATTGAAAGAGTGTAAAATAAAAATATTTTTTTTTTAATTTTTTTAAAATATATAAAATGGACACTACGGAGATACGGGACTTCTTAAGTAGACATAAACATGTTAAGAAATACTTTCTAGGGGTATACCCTAGCGATGGACTACCTGAAAAGATAGGTCCAGAAAGGCCCCGCACCCTCGTCTTTTACACCGATCCCCATTACAGGGGTGGTGCACATTGGGCGGCTCTGTTTCTGGATGTGGACAAGGTTATAGTGTTTGATAGTTTAGCTGAATTCCCTGAGCATAGTATTTATACAAAGCCGATATTCAAATATGTAAAAAAAGCATCACCCACTGTTGTGTATAATAAACTTCGGGTACAGGAGCCTATGGCCATCACATGTGGGGAACATTGTATATACTTTATTAGTAAAATGTCTGAAGGTATAACGTTTAGAATTTTTTTAAATCTGTACTCAGACGATCTAGTAAACAACGATGATGTTGTTATGAAATATGTGAATGAAAACTCTAGGACAATGTCGCACGTTGTTAAAGCAGAATATGGTCTTTGTCAAAAGTGTAAGGTACTGTTAAGCTTATATTTCTACTTGTGTGCCTAAAATAAAAAAAAAACATCTTAAACATACTTTCATCCGTGGCATTTTTTTTTTTTTTTTAAGTCACACTGCGCACATTTTCAAAGCATTTATAAACAAAAAGATGGCAGACTCCTGATGAAAATTTAAAAGTGTTTATTACAAGCATGTTTCAACACTAACATTTACAAGGTTAAACATATAAAATGAAGCATAATTTTTCGAACCGTAAAAACTTTTAACAAAAACTGTACAAGTGTGCAAAATTAGAGCGGTAGCCAGGTGTTCATTTTGAATAGGCTCTTTTTAGGTTCCATAGGAAGAGCAGCACGGTTCCGAACGGGTGTTAGTTGTGGAAAGAAAGGTGATGTCGATATAGCGGGGCTCCTTGTAAAAACAGCTGGGGCCGGATCTTTTAATCTTTCAAGCTTACGGCGATTCTCTGCATTACCGATAATCGTGGAGGGAATGTTGAGTTCCGCAGCTGCACTTAGGAACTGCTCCCAGCCTCTAGGAGCGTCTTGTGTCGATAGGGTTTTACCATGTGTGAGACCCCGGACCAGATCATACATATGGGAACCAGCAATCGGCTGTCCTTTGTAAACGAATTCGCCCTGGTCGTTCCAGGTGGTCAAATCTTTAGTAGTAGTCATTTTACTGAGCAACATTTGAGCAGCCCCTCTATATTTCTGACTGATATTTTTTAAAAGGTCTAAGACAAAGGCATCCGTTGTGGTGGTGTGGCCTATGTCTTGAGACACCATAGAGGGTCCTGGCTGCTGTTCAGCATCTGGGGTATACAGCGTCAGTTTGTTTTTTTCAGAGGTTAGCTGCTTGTAGTATTGTAGAAAGTTTTGAAGGGCTCCTGAGTAAAGCCCTGCTTTGTCGTGGGGTTTTAAATCAGTTCGGTTCAAAATGGCTTTGATTTCAGCATCGAGACGCTGCGTTTCGTTTTTGCGTATGTCCCAGACATCCGTGTTAGAAGGGCCAAGATGTTCCAGTTGTTGCCGTGGTACGAGGTACATTTTGTGGGCGTGCTCCATCAGGACCTCGACAGTAACCCTGTGATTAGGGGTATAGCTATACCTAACAGCGACCCTATAAAGCCTCCTGACTGTTTGAACAGTTTTCTTTTGGAAAGGAGCGATGCCCTCTTATTGCTGAGCTTCTTAATAATGTGGCGCTTCTTCTTCAGAACGCGGAACTGGCTTGTTGATATCGGGACATTACCTTTTAGGGTGTTTAGGGCTATTTCTGAAATGGCGGCCACTAGGTCATCCGAGGCAGCGCAAAGGATTGCTTTTCTTTTAGAGGGGCTGGCTGTGATCAACATTTTTAGAAGGCCTAAATTACGCCGCAACCTCGCAGACATTGTGGTGTCCTTATATTACAAGGTTTAGAGTGTAAATGTTATAAACATCTTTTTACTTGTTCTTTTTATAGGTTTTGGGCATTGTTTTAGGCGTGTAGGCGACTGGGAAGTCGGGTGGTAGTATGCCGGCTCGTAGTCTGTAGTCTTCAAGAGTGTTGGGTTTCAAATCCACCAGTAAGTAACCATGGGGTTTTGCTGTAGCATCGTTAAAGGCCTCCATGAAAAACGGGGTGTTTCCGGGGTACATTTGTTTAGCTATAATGGAGATCTGAAGTTTGTCTCTGGGGTTTTTAAATAAGACCAGGTATGAGGCGTTGAGAGTTATGGATCGGCTGCTCTTGCCCTTGTAAAACAGGTTCTGCACTATATAACATATGCTCAGATTACGGTGGTGTGAATATTGCGTAAAAGCCCGCTCAATCTCGGGGTGGTCCCCGCCTTCATGCATGAGGTCATCCACCACGACCATGTTTACAAGTTGTTTTGGTAGCAAATCATCGTCGTTGAGATTATCGGGGATACCCTCTATAAACCGAATGTGGGGGAACTTTAGGGTGAGCTCCGTGTAAAGATCCTGCCAGCATGAATAAAGCCACACAATGTTGTTTGGGGTCTGAGATAAAACACCAGGAGCATTTTCTAGCAGTTTCTTTATAAAAAAACTTTTACCGCTGTTGGAGGGACCTGCTAAAACGCAGGAGAATGGGTGTTGTAGTCTAGTGTCCATGTCTGGGTGGAGTTCGCGCCTCTAATGTCATTTAGTAACCGTAAGGCAGTGTTTTGTAGTCAGATATGAGGACCAGTTTGTCAAACACTACTCTTAAGGTTTTATACATCGGTTGGGTTGTAATTTCCCATTTTTTCTTGGACCTGACAATGCCCGGGTGGTTTACAACAATGGCTTTGCTATTTTTGTGATCGCTCGAGGCGGAGTATTCGTGCACCAGACCCTTCAGGCTGTCAAAGTTTATTTTAATCGTATTGTTGACGTTTAAAGTGATACCTTTGACTTTCATGCAAACCTTGTTGTTTGAGGTCTTATAACTGTACGTCTTAGGGCCTGATGAGGTAAATTCCTGTATATACTCCCCCTTTTCGAGCTCGCTGGTCAAATCCCCTAGATAATCACCCAGCGGAGGATCTTCATCACCCTTTTTACTCACAAAGATAACCGAGTCAGTGTCATGGTACAAACACCGTTCCTGAAGCTTGTCCAGCAACCTGTAAAGCTCTAGCCTGGCGTGAGCGGTTGTGAAGCAGGCTATAAAGATGTTTATATTGTTACACGTTGTGGGGTACTCTTTGGCGTATTTCCAGCATAGAACGGCCGTCTCGTCGTCAATAAATTCACAACTGGATATGTCATAAACAGGTGTGAATATGTACTTAAAAAGCTCATCTGGATCTGTGACGATGGAAGTGTTTGACAAATTGGTACGTTGTGCGAACTTTCCCCACAAGGAATTGAGACAGAGCTTAGCTAGCTGAATGCGGGCGGGGTTAACCTTAATGAACGCCGGTCTCAGTTTAATACCCTCGCGAGCTTTGTAATCAGCGATATACTTTTTCTTTGAGGGCTCATCGATACACCATTCTGGATACCCCGAGGCCTCCTGCTTGTCTCTGAGAAACAAGTTGATGTACTCAGAAAAGAGCTGGGTTGTTGTGTTTGGAAAGTGCCAGACTTCCAGGATTTTACCTAGGCGATACCCTTTCTCTAGGGCCGTCTGGCACCTCGATGGTGCACCATGTCCCCTCCAGCACCCTCTGCTCATCACTATGCCGACACTCGCTAAGCTGTTTACTTTCAGCGCAGGTACGGCATAGGGGGAACATTAGCTTACCCTCGACTCTATAAGGGAGCACCGGAAAGTAAAGTTTCCGCGGTGGGTGAATCTGACACTTAATGATTCCAAAGTACTCTTTGAGAGGTTTAAAGTTCTGGTATATGATTGTAGGATGGCCCATAGGGTACAACTTCACCTTGTTCACAAACGGATACAGACTTGTGAAGTCGTAGTAATGTATTTTCTCACCAGGGCCAGCTACACGGTACAATTGAATGGCGTTTGTACGCCCACCGAATAAGGCGTCACGGGGTTCCAGCGGTGAAGGTAACTGCTGGCTCTTAATAAAAGTGCTCAGTTCACCATCTTTCGATAGCTCAGTTACCCAATCATGTTCCCATAGAGTTCTCAAAACAAACCCACAACTCTCAATATACTGCGCCTTCGCCATAGTCCTGCGGTGCAGATGTTCAAACGAGGTTCCCTGCAGTCTATTAAACTCATGGGGCTTGTAACACTGAGGGCAGCCATGGTAAAAACACCCGTTGAACTCAAAGGCCGTTGGTACGCCGTTAATTAATGCATACCCGTCTAGATAGTAGCGACCCAGCCGGTATTCGCCACCCTGCAGAGCGTGCTGAATGAAGATGCTCTCACTCGCAGAGACGTACATGAGCCACTGAATAGAGGGGGTGGAGTAACGTTTCTGCTTGCCGTTATAGAGGTCGGGTGGTACTAAGGCGATAGTTTCAGGCAATAAAAACATGTGTTTATAAATAGACATGCACATTGAAGCCAGAGTAATGTTTCGAAATGGGTCCAGGTATACAGTTATTTTTTTTTTACTCGAGTGATTCGGTTTCAACAAACAGGACCCGCTTTGTCATCGCCACCACAACATCTCTGAAAAGGTTGCATGCTTTTCGCAATATCATAACATCCGCCTGACAGTATGCTTTCAATTCAGTTTGAAAATGAAACCATTTTTCACGGTTTTCATCGTACCACTGTAGAAAACTCTCTTTTTCAGAGGGCATCATGTACTCGCAACCATAACTGTCGGGCGGAGGCATAGGGCCGCTGTAATTCTGATTAGCCCAGGTGTTAAAAAAGTGAGGGAAATAACCTTTACAGCCTTCAAGCCCAAAGGCTTTTGGCAGTTTGCTCAACTTCATGGGCAGAAAATTCAAGGTGTCTATGAACCTAATGTCAAAAGGTACAACCTTAAGCAGCATTAGGTTGGAACCTTGGGTTATGAGACTAATGGGCAACTTTTCATGTATCAGGTCACGGATAATGAAGAATGAGTCATATGCTTTGGAGTTGTAAGCCAGAAATGTAAAATCCTGGTATCGAGGTTGCATGAACGTGATGAGGAAATCATTCATGCAGGACCGTCCTTCAAACTCCCAGCTCTCATCACCTGTTAGATGGTGGGCGTAAATATAGTTTGGCTGGTGCACACCCGTCTCTTGCGTACACTCTATATCAAATACGATATAGTCTTCTGTTTTTTTTGGGTAGTGACTTCTGAGCATGTAACACTCATGTGTTGTTCCGGCTATAAAAGCAGCGGTACACCTAGGGCATTCCATGCCTTTACATTCATGGTCGACAGGTTTATAGTGACCGCACGCCCCACAGTCGGCTTTAAGAACACATTGGGCTAGGCCGATGTGCGTGATTAAGCAGTCTTGCGACCGACAAAACAGCTTACACTTTGTGCAGTTCACTTTCTGAGCACTGTCATTGACACAACCGTCCCTCTGACACATTTTACAGTGAAATTCACACTGGTGTTTGGTCCGATTGTTGTATATATGATCGCAATGCTCGCACACATACTTGGCCCCTAGAAAACCCTTCAGGTTCAAGACACCGTAAAAGTGGTTTTCATGATGCAACACATACACGGTCTTGTTTTTCACACTTTCATTGGTAGTGAAGTACTTCCAAGAACCGGCATGGTATAGAACTTTAACCGTCACGGCAAAGTGGTTCTCAAAAAGGCCCAGATCCCCAAAACCGACCATTTTGTCAGTCGGTATCTGAAGTGCCTCATGTGCCGCTACAGCCATCGACATAATGACGGCGTCTGGGGTAGAGCGGTCCATCAATAAGCCCGCAATGCTTGCGGCCAGACACATGTTGGTAGCTCCGGTATTAAAATCGAGTAACCACCGAGATTTCTTGCCAATGATTTTACTGTACATAACGCTCTTTAAGGCTCTGGAAGCACCACCCTCGCGACCCCTAACAACGAGGGCGATGATTCTAAAGGACCCGTACGCCAATAATTCAGCCTTGCTCTGTAAAAGTTTAGATAGGTTTTCTAAAAACGTTACAGCGTCAAACACATCCCGAGATGACCGTCTGGTAAACAGGGGACTATTGAGACCCTGTCCCTGAAAACGCATCTGAAAGAAATCATTAGGACCCACATCGTGTAACAATCGTTCGATTAGCGCTTGCACAGCCTGATGTATAGCTATAATGCCATGATCTGAGGAGTGTAGGCGATCTAGGTTAACAAACCTAAACTCCTCATAGTGCTCTGTAGCGTTAAACCGCTCTACAACTCGACTATACCGTCTCACACTTTCCATAAATACTGGTTCTGAAGCCTCAGTTTGAGAATTACTGGTTGTTGGAGAGCTCACAGGGGTATGGTTAGATGTAGATGTGTTTTTAGACCTTCTGGTAACGCAGAGTCTGGCTTTCTTTAACTTTTTTATTATAGCCTTGCGTTTTCTAGAGCTACCAAGCCACTTTGGCTTCTTATGGGCCCATCTGGTTTTTGGTAACTGTCCCCCGCCGATCTGAACAATATTTGTGTTGTTTACAAATGGTGACACTGACCCTACACCTACTTCGGATGGGGCTCCTCCAGACTGCTTAAGGCTGAGACGGCTCGGACCGCCACCCCCAGAGGACCTGTAAAGACCAACAGCACCTCCTAACTCTATATTTTGAGGTCTTATGGGTGCTGGTTTTGGGGGTTGACATGACCTCTGACTATTGAGCGCTCGTAAAACTCTTAGAGCTCTACTAAGTAGGTGCTGTGGCTTCTTTTCATATTTAGACCTATGGCCCATTGTACTGGTAAAGGTACCTCTAACATTCCCCGTGTATGTACGCGCGCCTAGTCATGATGGTATGTTACCCATGGCTATAACTGTTGAAGCGCAAGTTTGGGCCATTGTGTTTCTACACCGAGCCATCAGCTGTCTTAAAGCCTTTATGCTAGCTCTGGATGCCGCTATATTACCGCCGTTCTTACACAGTTTTAAAGTTTTTAGACGGAACTGGCATTTTAATTGTCTGAACGACTGATGGATTTCTTTAATGTAGCTGTCTAGAACTCTAGCACGGTTTGAAAGGTTGGTTTCAAGGCCCGTACTTATGACATTAGAGGTATGATTGCCAACTCCCTGAGCCACCCCGGTTATAGGACAATGGCTGGCGTTATCACCACCACTCACTGTTGCTGGACCAGGGCGGGACGTAAAAACAGGGTTCCAGTGTGAACACCCAGGAGTTTGAGAGTCCTGATCATCGCTCGAGGGTGTTCCAAAACTCTGATTTTGCGTTCCGCTACACCCTATACTGCTGTCGGGGTATATTGATGAGGATGGTGAAGACCACTGCGCACGGGCACTTGGCGCAGGACTGGTGGGGTCGTATGCCCCCGGGGGTGTATCAGGGGACATCAGACATGGGGATGCCGGGGCTTCAGAACTTTGGGTAGTACCAGCTAGAGCCTTAAGAAGCTCTATACAGTGGGAGTAGGGATCCTCTGCAGGGTGATCATTTTCCAAGGAGGGGTCATATAACACCGAGGGGATAGTTGTACACCCTGTAGGGATTGGGGTGTGGCCAGACACCCCGGTATTAGAACTCTGGGCCCTAGGGGGAGCCGGTTGTACCTTAACAACATTTTTAAAAGACAGGTCTAAAGGTCCAGATTGCAGCTCTGGGGTCTGGAACTTCTTCCTACGACTCTTTAAGGACAACCGATTTATTTTAGGACTGCTGCACTGTTTTGGGGACCCTCCAGAGACCTCACACGGTACAAACAGTTGGGCGTTTGGTGTTGTACGATTGATACTGTCCGTTTGTCCATGCCCCATCCCCGGGATAGCTGTTGCAGAAGTGTTCGCTGTACTAGGCATTCCCTTTATGACGGTTGGTGTGGGGCCGTTAAGAGTTGTACCTGGACCATGATCGGTGGCTGTAGAGAGGTTGCAGGGTGGGTCTTGATGTTCGGGTTGGTTCACGTGTACCGATGACGCGGTGGGGTTTTGAGCAGTCCCAGTGCAGACCTTTAAAGACGACAGCCGCTGCTTAGGCTGAGGGCCGACGTCTCCGGAGCTCTGGGGTGAGGATTCTAGGATGTAAAGATAGCAAAATACATATTAGGGTTAGTTATAGCTGGTATACCGGTGGGTGTGAAAGACGTTTAGACACACTAAGGACAGTATACATCAGACTCTACATTTTCTAAAAAATCACCTTTGGTTTTTCGGCTTGAGGGGCCCTTCTTAATGGGCGGGCCGTCCTTAGAACCAGGGGACTTCCTTTTGCAGGGCTGGCTTTTAAGCTTTGCATCCAAATTCCGGATCGCTTCATCCACAGGGACCCCTCGGGATAAAAAACATAAAAAATAATGTTACACATACAAGATAATACATAGACTATACGAACTCACCATGATGACCAAATATAGGTCTGATTGTAGGGCTTGTTAGGTTTTCAGAGGGGGTTACAAAAAGAACCCTAATATTTACCTGCAGAAACGTTATCCTGTGACAAGGTGTTTGACCCATCTTGAACATGAAGGATTTGTTGGAGAGAGGCAAGCGCACACCTGAGTTCAGCATCATAACCTATGCAAGCACATGGGTTCCCATTAGCAGTAAAATAAAAATAACATTCCTGACAACATCGTTCAGAACGACCAAGGGCCTGTAACTCACCTTGCTGCACGGTCTCCATTTGCACATGGGGTTCCCCAGACTCTTGACAGTCCTGTGTACAAGAGAGACAGATTTACCTTTAAGCACCCCACAATTCATCTTCTAGGGCAGAACCCTTCATAATAGCACACCGAGTGTTGACATTTTTATTTTTAATTTTTTTTTTAATTTGAGAAAAAAGAAAAAAAAATTAATAATTAATTTTTTTTATATATATATATATACATATATATATAAAGATTCAAATTGTTGAATCCCTATGTTCTGTAAGTATAAATACATATTGACAACTGTAAAACTTTTCTCAAAAACTATACACGGTTTAATAAACAAATTCCACATGGTGGCGCTCTTGCATAATACGAGCTCTAAGATTGTCTCTATAAGACATAGTCAGGAAAATGGATCCTAGGAGCCATGCCTGGTTTTCACCTTAGCTGAACAAGGCTGTGAACCATGTGTGGGGGCGGAGCTCAGTCTAAACTACAAGCTGAGTCAGTTCCAACAGCACCCAGTCTTTGTTTTAAAAAAAAAAGAAAATGGCCGGATGTGGATGCAACATGTGTGAGGTCCTGGGTTTTTCAGGGCAACAACAGAGGATCCAAGGCCATCCTGAACGACGGTGAGTGGGCTGGGGTACTTGAGGGGTCTGAAAAGCTTTTAGCAGGGATAGTTATTTTTTAATCATTATTATTTTAATTTATTTCAATTTTTTTATTTTATTTATATGCTTTAAAAAAAAAACCACCTTGTAGGCCCCTAAACCCCTGGTCACACCTGCCTCATATATATATATATATATATATATTTTTTATTTTATTTTTTATTTTAAAGGCAGGCCTGTGGGGCCCTGGGGGCCTCTGAGCCTCGTGCTCAGGGTCCTCATTACCCCCCCCCCCCCCACCCCCCAGGCCTTATTTGTATTTTTTTTTTTTTTTTTAAATTCTGCCCTATGGGGCCTTGGGTCCCCCTATCCCAAGGCCCCCAAAACGCTATTCATTTTTTTTTTTTATATTTGTATGGGCCCTAGGGCCCTAGCGCGCGAGGTCAGGGCCCCACAGACCCGGGCCTCGCGCCATTACGATATATTTTTTTTTAAAACAAGCAAATGCCGCACTCTGGCGGCAAGCGATCGGATCCCCGAGACCTTGGGAACCCCACGAGGTCTTGGTGATCCGATCGGATGGTTTAATTACAGAGAATGCAGCGTTGAAACAAACGCTGCATTCTCTGTCTTTAAACCATCCAGGCGGTTCTCAGAACCCGCTAGGGAATCCCCAGCTGCTTCTGCGAGCCGCCTTACTCCGTGTAGGGCACCTGGGCCCCTCCCGGAGCCCTGTGTAATTATTTAATAAGGCTGAAATGCTCTCAGGGACCGCATGGTTCCCGAGAGCATTTTAACACTAGTGAATAATTACACCGGGTCTCCCGCGGCCGCGGGAGCCCGGTGTAATTATTTAATAATGCTGGAATGCTCTCGGGAACCATGTGGTCCCTGAGAGCGTTTTAACACTAGTGAATAATTACACCGGGTCTCCCGCGGCCGCGGGAGCCCGGTGTAATTGTTTAATAATGCTGAAACGCTCTCAGGGACCGCATGGTTCCCGAGAGCATTTTAACACTAGTGAATAATTACACCGGGTCTCCCGCGGCCGCGGGAGCCCGGTGTAATTGTTTAATAATGCTGAAATGCTCTCGGGAACCATGCGGTCCCTGAGAGCATTTTAACACTAGTGAATAATTATGCATAGAAAAAACACCAAGGCACATCCCAAGAAGCTGTAATGTTCAGTTTTATTCCTCATATTGTCTTTGAATAATAACAATGGCCTGTGGCCTAAACTGACATCTTGGAACCAGAATCAAAGATGGAAAAATGAATCCTTGTTCAAGTATGCAAGTCCAAATAATATATAGCAGCCGTGGACAGCAGTCCAAATGGTATACAAACAGCCAAGTCCAAATAATATATAACAGCCGTGGACAGCAGTCCAAATGGTGTACAAACAGCCGACACGTGTTTCGTCTGGATAGACTTTATCAAGGCTATAGTAAGGACAATATCTCGAAATTCCAAATTGTTAGAAACAAATTAATGTCGTATATGATGAAAAAAACGATTGAAGAAGGTAAAATACGAGGACCATGATAAGCCTCGAATATCTTCAAGCGTTTCCCTCTACGTCATGTTGGCGGCGCTACAAATAATAATAATAATAATAATAATATTTCTGGTCCTCTTATGTGCACTGTTGTATCGCCTCTCTGCCTCATTGCTGGGTGTTAAGTACGGGGTAAGTATCCATGGTCGAAGTGCATATGCACGGTCGCCTGTTTGGCACAAAATGCACAATGTTAGCAGGGCATAGATGGGTTCCACATTGACCTGTGTGTATGTCTGCAAGGTGCATTCGGCTATACCTAGGAGGTATCCGTCTCCAAACTCCCCACGTTCTAGGCGTTGGTGTATCCCACTGTGTCTGAAAATGTAGGAGTCATGTGTACTCCCAGGAAATTTGGCAACCATGTCAGTGATAACATAATGGGCGTCACATACCACCTGGATGTTGAGTGAGTGGTTACACTTCCTATTGCGGAACAGATATTCCAGATTTGCAGGAGGGCATATTTGTATATGTGTCCCGTCTACACACCCTATGACATGGGGGAAGTTGGCAATCCTGTAGAATTCCAACTTGGTGCTGTTGATTTCTGCCTCATTTCTCGGTAGGTATATGTATCTGGACATGTGTGTGAGTAAGGCATCTAGGAATGCCCTGAAGAACCGTGAGAGTGAACTTTGGGATACCCCACCTGCCACAGCAATGACCTCCTGATAGCTACCCAAGGCCAAGAGGTGCAGTGAGCAAAGCACTTGCATATGTGTAGGGATGGCGCAGCTGTGCACAGTCTGGCGTTGTAGCTGTGGTTTGAGTAATTCTATTAAATCTAGTATTGCTGCACTGCTGAGTCTATATTTATCATAAATCTCCTCCTCAGTTTGTTGGAAAAGTGTCTGCCTGGTTCTGTATATCTTCTCCTGTCTCTGGCTCCTCCTCCTCCTCCTCTGATGTGCGGCGTGGGCTCTCCTCCTCATTCCTATCACATATCTCTCCGCCATCTTGAGTAACCCAGATGCCTTCTGGGTCTCCTTTTATACTTTGGTAATGGTTACCACCTGCTCGGAGTTAGTGGTAAATTGGAAGTGCAAAATGGGCTTTTTGCGACTAGTCGCAATTTGCGAGTGGCTATTGCATATGGTTTGCGACTCGCAAATTGCGACTTCCTATTTGCAGGTCGCAAAATGGGGTCGCTATTTTTGCGAGTCGGTAATGGCTCGCGTCGCATTTTGCGAGTCGGAAATGGGATTTCTGCATCCCATTTCTGATTTTGCGGGGTCGCAAATTGCGATTCGGGCCATTTGCGACTCGCAAAAATTTCCTACATCTGGCCCGAGATGGCAAATCCTGTTTTACCCCAAACCCAGAATTTTCATTAGCAGCAGTCACCTTGGGATTGGAAACTGAAAATGTCAGGTCCCTTGGGATGGGCCATAGTTAATTGCAGGCCAGAGGATCACGCTAACCCCTCCCGAAGAATAAGGCCTGCGGCGGATCTCTTCCTACATTTGTCTGTTCATCCTTTTTTGCTAATCCGTGAAAAAAATACAAAATTCCCTTTTTAATTTGCAGCTCTCATTCCATTGATTAGAAAAAGTCCTAGCTCTAACCTGAACATCAAAATAAAAGAAACTGGGAGAAAATAAAACAACAGAATGGCTTTTTTATTCCAAATTTCAAAGCATATGTTACCAATGATTCTTACATGTCCAGCCTTGTCAGTAAACAGGAAGATGGTATCAATATAGTGATATTAAGATTTTTTAAGAAAGGCATATGTTTTGTGAACTTGGAATTCTGGTTTCCTAGGGAAATAAAACGAGGATAGCAGAAAAATCAAGCAGCCATCTGTATTAAAATGCAACTCTCAACTGGCTCCCTTGCAGCCTCTCCATACAGCCATTGCATGGGCTAAATGGTCGGATCCACATGCTACTTTTCTGTGGAAATTTCATTCTAATTCAGGCATGAAAAGTTTGTTTGTTTGTTTGTTTTCGCTATGTGTCACTGGGATCCTGCTAGCCAGGACCCCAGTGCTCATAATGTATGCCCTGTATGTGTTCCCTGTGTGGTGCCTAACTGTATCACTGAGGCTCTTCTAACCAGAACCTCAGTGTTTTTCCTCTCTCTGATTTCAAAATGGTCACTGCAGGCTAGTGACTAATTTTACCAATTCAGGTTGGCACACTGGACCTCCCTTATAATTCCCTTGTATATGGTACCTAGGTACCCAGGGTATTGGGGTTCCAGGAGATCCCTATGGGCTGCAACATTTCTTTTGCCACCCATAGGGAGCTCAGACAATTCTTACACAGGACTGCCACTGCAGCCTGAGTGAAATAACATCCACATTATTTCACATCCATTTTACACTGCACTTAAGTAACTTAGAAGTCACTTATATCTATAATCCTCACTTGGAGAAGGTTAGGTGCAAAGTTACTTAGTGTGTGGGCACCCTGGCACTAGCCAAGGTGCCCCAACATTGTTCAGGGCAATTTCCCCAGACTTTGTGAGTGCGGGGACACCATTACACGCGTGCACTACATATAAGTCAACACCTATATGTAGCGTCACAATGGTAACTCCGAACATGGCCCTGTAACATGTCTAAGATCATGGAATGGTCACCCCAATACAATTCCATGCATCCCCGGATCTCCAGCATAGAGCCCGGGACTTGCCAAACTAACTTTCCGGGGTCTTCTTTGCAGCTACCGCTGCTGCCAACCCCTCAGACAGGTTTCTGCTCCCCTGGGGCCCGGGCAGCCGGGTCCCAGGAAGGCAGAACAAAGGATTTCCTCTGAGAGAGGGTGTTACACCCTCTCCCTTTGGAAATAGGTGTGAAGGGCCTGGGAGGAGTAGCCTCTCCTGGCCTCTGGAAATGCTTTGAAGGGCACAGATGGTGCCCTCCTTGCATAAGCCAATCTACACCAGTTCAGGGATCCCCCCCAGCCCTGCTCTGGTGTGAAACTGGACAAAGGAAACGGTAGTGACCACTCCCCTGACCAGCACCTCCCAGGGGAGGTGACCAGAGCTCCTCTAGTGTGTCCCAGACCTCTGCCATCTTGAATACAGAGGTGTGAGGGCACAATGGACAGCTCTGAGTGGCCAGTGCCAGCAGGTGATGTCAGAGACCCCTCCTGATAGGTGCTTACCTTTCTCTGTAGCCAATCCTCCTCTGTGGGCTATTTAGGGTCTCTCCTGTGGGCATCTCACCAGATAACGAATGCAAGAGCTCACCACTTCTCTCTTCGACTTCTGCCAAGGATTGACCGCTGACTGCTCCAGGACGCCTGCATAACCACAACAAAGTAACAAGAAGACTACCAGCAACATTGTAGCGCCTCATCCTGACGGCTTTTTGGACTGTTTCCTGGTGGTGCATGCTCTGATGGCTGTCTGCCTTCACCCTGCACTGGAAGCCAAGAAGAAATCTCCCGTGGGTTGACGGAATCTTCCCCCTGCCAACGCAAGCACCAAACTTCTGCATCACCGGTCTTCTGGGTCCCCTCTCATCCTGACGAGCGTGGTCCCTGGAACACAGGAGCCGGGTCCAAGTGTCTTCGACAGTCCAGTGGCCCTTCTGTCCAAATTTGGTGGAGGTAAGTCCTTGCATCCCCATGTCAGACAGTAATCCTGAGTACTGCGTGAACTGCAGCTGCTCGGGCTTCGGTGCACTTTTGCAAGACTACCTTTGTGCATAGCCTAGCCCAGGTCACTGAGTTGGACTCCGATGTCGTGGGACCCTCCTTTGTTGTTCTGAGTCGACCGTCGTCCTCAGATCTTCCAAGTGCCTGTTCAGGGGCTTCTTCGGGTGCTGCCTGCTTCTGCGTGGCTCTCTGTGTTGCTGAGCGCCCCCTCTGTCTCCCCCTCCCAGGGGCTCGCTCCTGGTCGCTCCTGGGCCCTGGCAGCACCCAAACTCCTCAACCGCAACTCTTGCAGCTAGCAAGGCTTGTTTGCAGTCTTTCTGCGTGCAAACAACTCTGCATCCTCCAGCACGCTGTGGGACATCTTCTGACCAAAGGAGAAGTTCCTGACACCTTCCGTTCATGCAGAATCTTCAGCTTCTTCCACGCAGAGGCAGCCCTTTTGTCCTTCATCCGGGGTTTAGTTAGCTCCTGCCCCCCCCTGGACACTTGCTTGACTCTTGGACTTGGTCCCCTTCCTTTACAGGTCCTCAGGTCCAGGAATCCGTCTTCAGTGCTTTGCAGTCAGTTTTTGTCCTTGCAGAATCCCCTATCTCGACTTTACTGTCTTTCTGGGGTAGTAGGGTAACTTTACTCCTACTTTTCAGGGTCTTGGGGTGGGGTATCTTGGACACCCTTAGTGTTTTCTTACACTCCCAGTGACCCTCTACACACTACACTAGGCCTGGGGTCCTTTTCGTGATTCCCATTCCACTTTTGGAGTATATAGTTTGTGTTGCCCCTAGGCCTATTTCTCCCTATTGCATTTTATTGTGTTCTACAGTGTTTTCACTACTTTTCCAACTGTTACCTGATTTTGGTTTGTTTGTGTGTGTATTTTGTGTATATTACTTACCTCCTAAGGGAGTATATCCTCTGAGATACTTTTGGCATATTGTCACTAAAATAAAGTACCTTTATTTTTTGTAACTCAGAGTATTGTGTTTTCTTATGATATAGTACTAAGTGATATAAGTGGTATGGTAGGAGCTTTGCATGTCTCCTAGTTCAGCCTAAGCTGCTCTGCTATAGCTACCTCTATCAGCCTAAGCTGCTAGAACACCTCTAATCTACTAATAAGGGATAACTGGACCTGGCACAAGGTATAAGTACCACAAGGTACCCACTATAAGCCAGGCCGGCCTCCTACATTAAATAAAAAAATTAATGTTCAAATAGAAATTAAATAAGAATGGCTTTCAGGTGGTCATGATGTCAATATGAACAAAACAGCCTGGAATGCCAATATATTGCAGTTTAAATGTCACCAAATGTTTTTCTTAAAAAGCCAAGAAAATGATCTCCTTGTACACAGACGTGTTTCTGAAAATAGAAAATGCATATAGTTATTACAAAAAGATGACTTGGAAATAAATGGATCTTACTTCTATTCAGAGTATTTATGCAGGTTGTCCATACTAGTAGATGACTTTCAGTGCTTGATTTGTGCTAGTGGTCAGGGCATAACAAAGGCCCCTGCACCACCCACGGTGCAGGGAAGACCCAACCTCCATAGGGCCCCCTCCTCACAGTACTCTGGCCTGATAGCTATGGAGTGAGTCCGGAGGGGAGCCCCTCCAAGTACTTTGCAGGGGGCCCCCTCAAGTTTCGTTACGCCATTGCTGGTGGTTGGCACTATCACTCATTTCTACGAATTGGGATATAGTTTCCATCATAAGAATTAGAGAAGGGAGGAAAGAGAAATGGAAGAAGGGGGCATGGGTAGAAATCAAGACCAGACAGTCACAAGATTCAGCAGGCCCGTAAGAAAAACGTTGGTTCCCTGTACTTAATTTTTTTAATACTACTCTGTGACTGGTGAGGTTCTCTTGATATTTATGCAGTAGCAGGCAACTTTTCAGCTTAATTTGGATCTGGAAGATAATCAGTTGGACAAAAGTTGAACAATGCCAAACGTGTTTTTTGTACTCATCAATATGCATATTGGTTGCCTGGAATGTTTTGCTTAGTTGTACATCTTTGATGACTTTAACACTTACAACTTATGTCAAAACGCTTGGGCCCTCATTACAAGTTTTTCAGAATTGATTTTTAACACACTGCATTCCGACATGCTTTGCCTGTGTTCCAGTCCCTTTCCACTGATAAATTTCAGCAGCTTTGACATTCTGGAATTTCTAAGGGGGAATACTACGAGAGTATGATAATTATCACACAACTTGTAACTCCAGTCCTTGGTCAAATAACATTTTTGCCCAGGTATTGAAATGTAAACCTAAACTTTAATGAAGGCCAAGGAGACTGTTTTGATTATTTTGACTCCTTACTGACATGAAAGATCAAATAATTTTGGTGATATTCTACAATGTATATAACTATATATATATATATATATAGATATATATATATATACTTGCCACAACCTGACACAAAAATTAACATGTGTGTTAAAAAACATAGAAATTCACTGATTAACTGAAAAATCCAAAGGTTACAGGGGATGTTATATTTAGGTTCTGAATTTACTCATACAAAAGCACAGAAATTTAGCAGTTAGACTTAGAGTTCTTTCACATAACTATTACTCTTGCCCTAAGGTAACTATAACTCCTGCCCCCTCCATGCATAGTTTTTTCCTCAATAAGTTGGAGTATTTGGGGGTAATTAGCAGTACATGGCGTGGTGCCCAGCTCCAGAAATCCTATTACATCCCATTCAAATCTCATCTCCAGGAGCTCTCTGACTTTAGTACACACACTGAAAGTGCTGATGCCAGAGTGCTGCTTTTCTATTATAGATGGACAGCAAAAATATTTGAGAATGCTGTGATGGAAGTAATTCACTATGATATTATTTGACACACATGAGAGGCATTCAGTTACAGTGTTATCAATCAATCAATAATTTGTATAGCGCTGCTTATCACCCATCAGGTCTCAAGACACTGTCATGAGGGAGCTGGTCAGTCGTAGAGCCAGGTCTTGAGGTCTTTCTTGAACTGATTCAGCAAGGGGGCCTGCCGGAGGTGGATTGGTAGTGTGTTCCAGGTCTTCACTGGGAAGTAGGTGAAGGATCTGTTCCTGATTCTAGGGGTGGCGGCGAGGGCAAGTTGAGAAGATTGGAGTTGTCTGGCGGAGCTGTAGAAAGATAGGCAGTGGTTGAGGTAGGCTGGTCCGATGTTGTGCAGAGCCTTGTAGGTGTGTGTCAGGAGCCTGAAGTGATGTGTTTGTTGATGGGGAGCCTATGCTGGTCTCTAAGGTGAGCGGAGATATGGCTGTGGCGGGGATGTCTAGGATGAGTCTTGCTGCTGCATTCTGAATTCTCTGGAGACTTGCTTGGAGCTTCTTTGTGATTGTAGCATAGAAAGCATTGCCATAGTCGGGTTTGTTGCTGGCAAGTGCATAGGTGACCGTCCTTCTTGCCTCTGTGGGGAACCACTTGAAGATCTTCCGGAGGAGGCAGAGAGTGTGGAAGCATGATGATGAGACAGCGTTGAGATTGCAGGTCATGGACAGCATGGAGTCCAGGATGATGTCCTGGTTGTGTGTGTGGTCAGTGGGTAGAGGGATGCTTCTGAGGGCAGCTGGCCAAAAAGAGTTGTCCCATGTAGAAGGAGTGGGACCCAGGATGAGGATCTCTGTCTTGTCCAAGTTGAGCTTGAGACAGATGTTTTTCTTCCAGATGGCGACTGCCGTCATTCCGTTGTGGAAGTTGTTTTTGGCTGTTGATCGTTTGTCGGTGAGGGAGAGAATTAGTTGTGTGAAGTCGGCGTAGGAGAATATGTTGAGGCAGAGCTGCCTGATGATCAATAAAGGCTGATTACACAGCCACAACACCATCACACATACACATCCATGCACAAAACACCACACACCCCTAAACATCAGCCCACACATCACAACACACACCACCTCACACATCTCCCACACCACCCCATGGCACCGCAAAGACACCCCAGGTTTTCTGAGGAGGAGCTCAGGGTCATGTTGGAGGAAATCATCCGGATAGAGTCACAGCAATTTGGATTACAGGTGCAGCACACCACCATAGCTAGGAAGATGGAGCTATGGCGCAGAATCGTGGACAGGGTCAACGCAGTGGGGCAACACCCAAGAACACAGGATGACATCAGGAAGAGGTGGAACGACCTACAGGGGAAGGTACGTCCCGTGGTCTCAAGACACCACATCGCGGTTCAGAGGACTGGCGGCGGACCCCCACCTCCTCCCCTAGAACTAACAACATGGGGTGAGCAGGTTTGGCTATACGGCATCCTGAGGGCCTCGCAGGAGTAGCTGGAGGAATGGACTCTGGTAAGTCAGATCTTTAACTACTTCATCCCCCACCCTACCTGCATGCTATCACATACCCCCACCCTCGCCCTCACCCCCATCACTCCAACTCCTCACATATGTCCCACTATCACAAACCACACATCCCACCACCAAGCCCTGCATGCAACAAAGCATGGACACCCATCACCAATGCATGGCCACTGCACATACCCACACACAACCCTAAACAATTAACACACAAGGTCCTACACAAGAATGCAAGCACTGGGGTACAGGGTCACCCACCAATTGCACACCATGGCACACACAGATGTAATAATCATGCTGTTACACCCCTGCAGGACCCCTACCCAACGTCACCGGACAGGAGGTTCCAGATATGTCCACTCCCCCCACAGAAGAGGCCCACAGTGATGACAGCAGCTCTGTCCAACTGGATCTAGATGACCAGCCCGGCCCATCTGGGACATCGGGACAGTCGGTTCCCCTCACACTGGCACAAGCCACAACAGAGCCTCCCCCCCTCTGGAAACACCAGCACAGCACCCACCCAGTAGGCCCATCCCTCTGTCCCCAGGACACGTCAAGCAGCAGTGTCCACCACTACAGGGAACCCAGGCTAACCCACCACCCCAACAACAGCAGGGACCTGGGGGCAGTGGCAGTGGGCACACGTTTCAGGGGACAGAGGCCCAGGAACATAGGGGAACAAGGAGGGCTCCTGTGCGACAGGGGGAGGAGGACAGGCCCAGGGAACCCACTCTCCACAAGGCCCTCTCCAACATCATGGGAGCCTACCACCATTCTTCCCAGGAGACAATGGCAATGGTACTGGCCAAGTTTCAGGAGACCCAGCGGCTGTAGGAGGAATAGTATTTGGGGTTCAGGGAGGAACTCAAAACCATCAATACCACCCTGGGCACCATTGTAGGGGTGCTGAAGGAACTCGTGAACACCAGGAGGGACACTGTGGCACAACAAGGGGCCCCTGACACCAGCCTGGACGATGAACTGCCACCACCTCCGCCGGCACTAATGGACAGGAGGCACCGCCACAGGACCACGACACCAGCACCCCACCCCCTGCAGATGGAGAACCACCCCGCAAGCGGTCCCTGAGATCCAGGACAAAGACAGAAAACAATGCAAAGTCCCCGCCAAGAAATGAGACCACCCTGATTGTCATCCTTTTGTCCCACTTTGTCACCCTGTCCATCCATCAACTGCCCCAGCTCCACTTCCTATGCCCCTTTGGACAATGCACCTGTGAGACTAATAGACTGGACTCTGCCATGGACATTCCTCCACCATCACCCCTGACCATTTTACAACCCCCTCCACTAGTTAGCACTTAAATAAACACCCTTAAATCACAAAACTATCTGGAGTCAGTCTGTGCTTTCGAAAATGTGTATTTGCAATAAGTGAGGAAAAAAGCAATATCCATTGTATTGTCAACTTACCTATGTCACACAGCTCTAGTCCATGAGGAAACAAAGCAGATGTCACACAGTGGGACCCACATCTGTGAAATTGAAAGGGAAAGTGACAACTCAGGGTCAATACACTGGGTGAAAGTGACAGACAGATGAGGTAGAACAAGTGTATCAGATGTAGCAGGCAGTGATGTTTTCTCACCTGTGTCTCACTGGAAGTATTGATGAATCACTGTGCTTCTGTTCTCGATATCTTCTTCTGCTTCCTCGTCTTCACTGTCCACAGGCTCCACAGCTGCCACAAGACCTCCATCTGGACCATCGTCCTGCAGAAAAGGCACCTGTCGTCGCACAGCCAAGTTGTGAAGTATACAGCAGGCCACGATGATCTGGCACACCTTCTTTCGTGAGTAGAATAGGGAACCACCTGTCATATGGAGGCACCTGAACCTGGCCTTCAGGAAGCCGAAGGTCCTCTCTATAACCCTCCTAGTTCACCCATGGGCCTCATTGTAGCATTCCTCTGCCCTTGTCCTGGGATTTCTTACTGGGATCAGTAGCCATGACAAGTTGGGGTACCCAGAGTCACCTGCAAATGTCGAGGGGCAACTGTTAGACACACACTAACCCTTAGGGCCAACCCCAGACCCAGACACCTAGTCACACTGTATAGGGTCCATGTCCTCACCTAATAGCCACACACGGTGCCTCTGGAGTTGCCCCATCACATAAGGGATGCTGCTATTCCTCAGAATGTAAGCGTCATGCACTGAGCCAGGAAACTTGGCATTCACATGGGAGATGTACTGGTCGGCCAAACACACCATCTGCACATTCATTGAATGGTAACTCTTCCGGTTTCTGTACACCTGTTCACTCCTGCGGGGGGGACCAAGGCCACATGTGTGCCATCAATGGCACCAATGATGTTGGGGATATGTCCCAGGGCATAGAAGTCACCTTTCACTGTAGGCAAATCCTCCACCTGAGGGAAAATGAAGTAGCTGTGCATGTGTTTCAGCAGGGCAGACAATACTCTGGACAACACGTTGGAGAACTTAGGCTGGGACATCCCTGATGCTATGGCCACTGTCGTCTGAAAAGACCCACTTGCCCAGAAATGGGGTACTGACAGCACCTGCACTAGAGGGGGGACACCTGTGGGATGGTGGATAGCTGACATCAGGTCCGGCTCCAACTGGGCACACAATTCCTGGATTGTGGCACGGTCCAGTCTGTAGGTGACAATTACATGTCACTCTTCTATTGTCGACAGGTCCACCAGCGGTCTGTACACCGGAGGATGCTACCATCTCCTCACCTGCCCCAGCGGATGTGCTCTATGGAGGACAACAGCGAGCAGAGGGTCAGCCAACACTGACGTACGAAAACACAACTTTATTGCACACATTTTTCAATCCGCTATGTCCCTGTCTTAATGTGTATGCAAGGCCTAGATATGTGTGACACATTTAAAAATAATGCCATGTCGCCCCCTGAAATGGCGACTGCCTGACCTGTAATGTGGGAGAAGGGGATATGAGGTAACTGCGCTGGCGTTGTACACCGTCACGGTTGGCAGTCTAAGGCCGTGGCGCAATCCTGCATTGGTTAACATTGGACCCGATGGGTCCCAGGAGCCAATGGCGATGTACGCCGGCGGTGACAGTACGCACCGCCGAGGACATGACCGCCATTTTCTCTCTGTTCACTCACTTGATACCTGATCTTCGACAGGAGAGGACCTACACTGCAAGTGCTGCTGTGACCTCAGTCTGGAAGAGACAATGGCTCATGTGTTTAGGGAAAGGGCCCCTGCCTTCACCAGAGAGGAGTTGGAGAAACTAGTGGATGGGGTCCTCCCCCAGTACGCACTAGTCTACAGTCCTCCAGACAAACAGGTAAGTACACTGTGAGCATGCTGTATGGGCAATGCCTGTGTGGAGTGGTGTGGATGGAAGATACGGGGGGAGAATGAGGCGTGCATGAAACGACGGTGTGTGCATTTGCGTCACGGCAACGGTAGGAATGCAGGCCAATGACTGTGACAGTCCAGACGTAGGTCAGCGCCCACCAGAAGAAGGATATTTGGCGTGCCATCGCCAAGGAAGTCTGGACCCTGGGGGTCCACCACAGACGGAGCACCCACAGCCGGAAAAGATGGGAGGACATTCGCCACTGGAGCAAGAAGACGGCGGAGGCCCAGCTGGGGATGGCCTCCCAACGTGGGAGGGGTGCCCACCGCACCATGACCCTCATGATGTTCCGGATCCTGGCGGTGGCGTATCCGGAGTTAGATGGGCGCTTGAGAGCATCACAGCAGCCACAAGGGGGTGAGTACACCCTCATTCAGCTGAATCAGCGCGCATTATGAGGTGTCTGAGTGGGGAGGTGGGCTGTGGGTTCCCCTAGGCCAGGGCGAGTTTAGTAGGCAAGGCCCCTTCATAAGGCAGGCCATGTGGCACCCCAGCAGTGTTCAGAGCCAACTACACCTAGTCAGGCTTGTGTGACTTCCATGTGTGCAGCAATCGGGCATAGGCCTTGTACCCCATGTCCCTGGGATTAATTAGGGAACTCTAAGTGCACGGCACAGTGCAGGGGTCTTCTGTATCTGTAGTGTCCACCAACGGTAGCGGTATTGCATGCACTGAACATGTCTTTCTTCTGTCTCCCCCCCCCTTTTTTTTGGTCTCCCTGTTCTTGTGTGCAAAAAATCACTAATGGGGTGCATTAATAAGGGGAGAAAGAGGCGCTCAGGACAAGAACCAGCCACAATAAACCAGTGAGGTGCCCTCACAAGGGAAAACACCCATCCCTTTACAGGTTTACAAAGTAAACCACAACCTGTAGAAAACGATGTGAAGAACTCAAACAATTTTAAAGACAAAGCATATATCCACGTCGTTATAGTAAAATATATTATAGAAGACTTTTTTATCAAAGTTCGAAGCAGTTCTATAATGTGTAGTCCAATCCACGTGATTTATTGAATCCAATCTTCCAACAGCTTGAATCCCAACAGTCCATTCATCGGAAAATCACACTATATTCCAAGCCAACACGTGTTTCGTCATGGGGAAATAACCCAAATGACTTCTTCAGGGCTGGAGATTGTAAATAAATCATTTGAGTTAGAAACCAAAATACTCAAATAAAAAACTGGGTATTTAAAAACCCATATTTGATAAGAAAGACCCAGAAACACATAAAAAGTAAGAGGAAAGAGGGAAGAAAGAGTTCTCCAAAATTATACCTGAACGTCTAGTATATGAAAAACATATCTCTTTAAGCTAAATCATACAAAGTACAACCACCACGAGGGGAATTTCAATCCTGCAAACTATTGTGCTCGTGCCTAATACCCGTAAGACAAATTTGTTGAAAACATTTTTTGTAAGCAATACAAAACAAATGCTACACTTGCATCCAAAGAAATATTAGTGCCACAAAAAGATTATAAAGGTGCCATGCATCGTGCACAATACCAAGTGATCAAATCATGCTACCACCATATACAGTCTCCCAACACTCATTAGAATACCTTATTTGTAACCGGAATATAATACAAACGTGTATTACTGTCCGTGCAGATATCGTTATCAATGCTAATCATCAATCATGACCACCTAGGTCCAAATCTAATCAAAAATATAAAGAATATGTATGTGTAGTTAGGTGATAATATCCTAAACAAACAAACATTACAAGTGTTCAACAAGCCAAGAATATATTAAGTGAAGAATAAAAATTATCATAGTCCATAATACCTTGAAATCAATGCTTGGTAATGCAATCAGTAATTCCACGAGCTTGTCGTAATAAACTCACGTTCACCAATCTCTGCCCGATAACTATAAGATTTTTTTTTTTATCCCCAATATTCGGAATCAGAGCGACCAAATGTCCGAACTAATTATTCTACGTCCTCGTCAAGCGGTAGCTGTCTGCTTTTTAGAGGCTAAAAGTTATAATCAGCAACTTACCCTTAATTGTATAAGTCACGGCGTTTCCCAGTCAACACGCCATAGCCGCGAGTACGCTGACCGCTTTTGTAAGACCCGGAAGTCATTATAAACACTGCAAATACCATCAACATCGAGGAAGGACAAGTCTCAGCAACATAAAAGTAGGACCAATGGTCCTGTGAAAACCCGTAGAGAACAACTAAGATCGTTCCCATTAACTGGCAATCAGTGACTTTACACATCCACCAGATCACCTAAATTATGAATATAAACCTCCACACTCTTTGGAGCTGTAAAATCCCCAATTTAAGTACTATCTATTACCTTATAAGTGAAAAACCAGTGAACAAATTGAAAAAGATAACTAAATTCAAGAATTATAATTAAATTTAAAACGCTCCCCAAGTGCTCGTAATTTCACAGACCAGTCATCCTATATACCAACACCTGCCATCAGAAAGGTCATATTAAGAGTTTGTTGACACCTGCTCTGGCCCCCTAATTGTGGGGGAATAAACCAAGAGAAGGAGAACCAATCATAATAAGGATGCACCAGAGAGGAAGATATACAAAGAAATAAGAATGTAGAGATCCAAGGAAAATTGCATGTCAAAATTAACATACCTAAAAATGACACAATAATGTTGTAATCACATCTCAATCTGAGCAACATGTAAATATAAATCTATATTTGAGAATTTTGATTGTCCACTCCAGTAACCCAAAGAAGAGGTAAAGCCCAAATAATGGTAGCAGCAAGTCATACAGAAAACAGTAATGATTATACATTATATAAATTAGACCTATTGCAAAACCTAAATTGTTATTTAAAAATGAAATCACCGTTCAATCCCCCAGAAAGTACTCCAACTCTCTGTCGGAGTGGAGACCCAATTCCACGGCCCTCAATCTCATTATCCATAATTCCTCTTTCTTTCATAAGGACAGTTCTCTATTACCCGTCCTCGGATCCCCAGGGACATGCTCAAAACCAAAAAATTCAAAACTTTTGTGAACAAATTGTGAATCACAGGTTAATATATGTGCCACAATAGGATATCTCACATCCCAGTTTTTGAGTACTCTAACATGGTCACCAATTCTGAGCTTGAGTGGACGTATCATATAAATAACATATGAGGTATTACAGTCAATTGTTGATCTAATTGTGAAAAATCGCCCAACAGTGGAAAACTCTTTAGTATTATGGCATGCCCAACGACATACCCCACACTGTCCGCACTTAAAAAAACCTGTCCCTTGTGGAGATAACCAAGTACTTTTAGGTAAAGTGGTAGTGAAACTAGGGCTCAGAATATTTTTTAAGGTCCTACCTTTTTGATACGATGTAAGCACTTTTTCTGGTATTAAATTCTTTAGTGACTCATCTTGAAGTAATATGTTCCAATGTTTCATCATAAATCTTTTCAAAATCCAAGAGGCATCATTGTAATCTGTTAGAAATCAGGACCTTGTTGGATTGCTCAACCAAAATGTTCTGATCCTTAATTTTAAAAGTGTCACTTCTCAACAGTTGTTTAGCTCGATGTTGTGCCCTCTTAACCACCTTATTGGAGTAACCTTGTGCTCTAAATCTCCTACCCATATCATCAACATGATGTAAGAATTCATGATGCAAACTACAATTACGTCGTGCCCTCACCAGTTCTCCAAAGGGAATTGATACAACCTGATGTCTGGGGTGTGCACTCCTGGCATGGAGAATAGAATTGCATGCTGTGGCTTTACGAAAAAGCCTACTTTGAATCTTACCATCAGCAATAAAAAGTTCTACATCCAAGAATTCAATGTTCTCAGAACTAAATTGGTCAGTAAATCTTACGTTCATGGAATTTGAATTCAAAAATTCGCAAATTTTCATCAGTTTGTCCTTGCCACCAGTCCAAATCAAAAAAACAATCGTCTATTTAGCGGCCCCAAAATAATATATAAGTCTGCCATTGAATAGATTCAGGACCCCAAACCCATTTATCCTCAAACCACCCCATGAAAAGATTGGCATACGAGGGGGAGAATTTGGAGCCCATTGCTACACCCTGCTTTTGTCGAAACCAGTTTTTATTGAACAGAAAACAATTGTAAGAATCAAATCAATCATTTCAACTATCATTCTGGTATGTTCCCATAGGCTTGCTGATCTTTTATTGAGGAAATATCGTGTAGCCTTTTGTCCTAAGTCACTGTTGATGCAGGTATATGAAGACACCACATCCAATGTGACTAATAACATATCGCTCTCCCAATCTATATCACTCAGAATACTGAGAATATGTGAGGTATTTTTGATAAAGGATGGAAGATTACAAACCAGGGGTTGTAGAAAACAATCAACAAATTCAGAGAGTTTCTCAGTGGGACCTAGTATACCAGATACGATTGGTCTACCCAGTGGAAAAGGTATTCCCTTGTGTACTTTAGGTAATGTATAAAGACAGGGATATCTTGGATGATCTACCTTCAAATAAAGATATTCGTCCCTGTTGAGTAATCCCTGTTGTTGCCAGACAAGTAGCCTACTGTTAATTTCATACATGAGGTTGGGAATGGTATTACCACTGACTCTTTCATAGCATGTCCTGTCATTTAATTGCAACAGAATCTCATTATCATAGTCTAGTTTATTCATGATAACCACATTCCCCCCTTTGTCTGCTTGCCTAATAATGATATCCTTTTCATGTCTGAGTAGTTCCAGTGCAACTAATTCATCCGAACTCATGTTTTTCGAGAAATGTCGATATTTGTTCTTCGACAAGTAATTATCGAAATCCTTACTAACTAAATCAAAGAACTTATCAAAAGGATTTATACCTAATGATCTCGGTGTCCAACACGATTTTCTCTTCAAGCCACTAGGAATACTCATACTAGATCCTACATCCAAATCCTGTAATACTCGTGAAAGAATATCAGGATCTTCGTCTCGTTCAGCTATAGATAATAAAAGTGTTGTATCATGCACCTCCTCAATAGATAACGTGCTCCAACATAACTTCTGCGGAGATACATCTAGAGTTGAATTGTCCTTTGAAGTTAATTGAAAATGTTTCTTTAATTTAAGTTTAGAACAAACTTATATAGATCAATTTTAGATCTACAGGGATCACCAAAAGTATTGGGACAAAAATTAAGACCTTTAGCCAGAAGACTCTTAGCCCCTGATGAGAGCTAAATTTTTGAGAAATTGATCACATTAATGGATGTTAACCCATCCGTCCATACAACTTCCTGTCCCGAAACCTCGTTTTTATTCCACCCTGCTCTCTTGCCTTGACCACCTGCTCCTCTCCTACCCCTCCTGCTCTTCCTGTGTGTAATCCTCCTGCTCTTCCTGTGTGTAATGCCCCTTTGTTTTGATTGTATTTGCATCGTTTCATCCTAATAAGTTCCTGTAAAAAACCATTACCACTAGGAGTGTCACACCTTTGGGCAGAAGTACCTGATCTGCCCTCAACCTCGCTATCACTTGTAACTTAAGTACTGATAGATGTTGAATCTGAAACATTTGACATACTAGATCCTCTGGGATCCAAATTCGTATGTACCAAATGGTCATATTTGCTAGCGAAAGTAAAAACTCTAACCGTCAGGTAGTCTTTTTCATCTCGCTTCAATTTCCTTGCTTTCCTCTGCGTGACCTCTTCTTGGAACTTGAGTAATACTTCTAAAATGTTATCGTTTTTGTCGGTAGCCTCTTTTAAATTCAAATCTTCGATTTCTTTCTCAAGAACCCCAATCTCAGATTGTAGTCGATCAACTCTCCTCTCCGCGTTTATGATCAAAATATCCATAAGTTTAATTGAGCTAGCAGTTAACTCGTTATCCCATAAGGTCAACAAATCGGCATCCAGGTCATCGTAAGTAGTGAAAATTTGAGATCTCAATCCTCGGGGGATGCGGTTAAGTTTCTTATATTGTTTTAATGTCGCCCCATCCCACCACTTTGATAATTCACTCTTTTTTAGTTTCTCCAGTCTGATAAATTTACTCTTTAGGCCCTCTTTCTGTAGGCGTGAGTTATTATGCAGCGTATTGTGAAAGGTACCTCCCTTAGCTAGACTGTCAAACATTCCTTCTGCTAATTTTGTCCTATCCATAATAAAGTAATAAAAAATTCAAGGCCAAGTCCAAGCAGCCACCCTCAGAAACAGAAAATCACTAATGGGGTGCATTAATAAGGGGAGAAAGAGGTGCTCAGGACAAGAACCAGCCTGTTCTTGTGTGCAATAGCATCATCAGGCGGAGGAGCAGTGGCACCGGAGCAGGAGGGAGCTGTATCCCACATGGCCCTTGAGGGTGAGACAACGGAGTCTGAAGGCACCAGTGGGATGGAGGGCGAGGGGAGCTCCACGGCGGGGACAGGAGCTGAGAGCAGCGACACAGACTCCTCCTCTGATGGGAGCTCCCTTGCGGTGGTGGGCCCCTCTGTGCCCCCCACATCTACAGGTACAGCCGCCACCTCCCCTACCAGCACCGCCCTCCCAGCAGCCCCTCAGTGTGTGCCCCGTGGCCGCTCACCCAGGAGCGTGGGCATCTCCTTGGCCCCAGGCACCTCAGCCCCTGCCCCTGTCAGCCCTGCTGCCCTCAGTGAGGAGGCCATTGACCTCCTCAGATCACTGTTGGGCAGTCTACCATTCTGAATGCCATCCAGGGTGTAGAGAGGCAGTTGCAACAGACAAATGCATACTTGCAGGGCATTCATTCTGGTCAGGCAGCCCAGCAGCGAGCTTTTCACACTACGGCCTCAGCACTGATGGCAGCCATTGTCCCTGTGTCCAGCCTCCCCCCTCCAACTTCCTCTACCCAGACCCAAACTCCTGTACCTCAGCCTATCCCAAGCACACCATCAGACCAGCATGTACACACCTCAACACACAAGGGAAGCTCTGGCAAACATAAGCACCACACATCCCATAGGCACTCACACAAGCATCATACCCATGCAGACATACCAACAGCCACTGCCTCCACTGTGTCCCCCTCCTCCTCGCCTCCCTCCTCCCTCCCTGTCATGTCTCCACTCACACCTGCATGCACTACATCTTCATCCACTACGTCTATCACCAGCACACCCATCACCACACACAGGTCATGTGCACTCACCACCCCCACTACCATTCACACATCCCCTGGGTCCTCTCCCAGTGTGTCTGTGAGCCCACCACCCAAGGTACACAAACGCAGCCACACACCTACCCAACAGCCATCCAGCCCAGGACAGCTTCCAGCCCATGCACCTTCACCCAAAGTCAGCAAACGTACACCTCCTACAACCACTACCTCTTCCTCCACTCCCAAACCCCCTCCATCTACCCGTCCCAGTATGTCTAAAAAGCTTTTCCTGTCCAACCTTGACCTCTTCCCCTCACCTCCCCACCCTTCAGTCCCCTAGGGCACGCCTTTCCAGGTCCCAACCCAGCACCTCAGCCACCACATCAGCGGGAACAGTGGTGCCAGCAGTAACCGGCTTCTGGAGTGCGCCAAACAGCAGGGCAGTCAGTGTGCCAAGGAGCCAGACCACGGACAGTCCCCCACCTCAGAAGCATAAGAAGTTGGCCACTGCCCGGAGGGAGAAAGGCAAAACACCTGCCACCAAGGGCTCTCCCAGGGCTAAAGTTGGGATTGGGAAGACAGCTGCGCCACCATCCAAGGTGGGGAAAGGGCACAGAAAGAAAGGGAAATCGCTGCTAACCTGCACAGTGGACAAGACCGCCACCAGCACCGCTTCCTAGGACACCGCCGACAGCAGCTCCGCTTCCCAGGACACCGCCGCCACCAGCACTGCTGCCAAGGACACTGCCGCCAGCAGCACCGCTGCCAAGGACACCGCCGCCAGCGGCACGCTCACTGAGCCACCGACCAGCAACGCAGGCCAATGAGCGCCGCAAGCACCGCCGCTACTGAGGCCGCCACGAGCAGGATGAAGCACTCTGGGCACCAAGCCCCCTCCAGAACCAGTGAAGAAAGGCATCCACTACCTCTGTCCTTGGCAGGATGAAGCACTCTGGGCACAAAGCCCCCTCCAGAACCAGTGGAGACTGTTATCCACTTGAGAGACTGTGGCTTTCCACTCCCCAGGATAAAGCAGTGGGCAAACCACCCACTGGAGAGACTTGAGAGACTGTGGCTTTGCACTCCCCAGGATACAGCAGTGGGCAAACCACACACTGGAGAGACTTGAGAGACTGTGGCTTTGCACTCCCCAGGATACAGCAATGGGCAAAGCACCCACTGGAGAGATTTGAGAGACTGTGGCTTTGCACTCCACAGGATACAGCAGTGGGCATGGAGCCCCCTCGTGGATCTGGCATCGTGCACTCATCTGGCTGAAGTGCCCCACTTCCCTTCCCCCTGAGGTGCCTGTTGTATTTCTATCTGATGCCCCTGCTGTGTTCTCTCCGTTTTGATCGGGTATCTTGTGTGGGCTTTGCCCATGCATTTTGGGCCCAGTGGTCCACGGACTATAATTGGTGCAGTACCTGGACTTGTATACTTGGTGTATATATTTGTTAATAGTGTATATATATATATTTTTGAGTACTTGATTTTAATTGATTACAATCATTTACTTTTGTCTTTGCGTTCTTCCGGGAGTGTTGGGGGCTGTAACTGTAATGTATCAACATGTATTAGTATGTGTGTTGTAGTGTGTGGGGTGGGGGTTTTGCATGTTGCGTGTGTGTGTCACTCTCTTTTCCCTCCCCTGTGTCATAAGTGCAGTACTCACCGTGGTCTTCGCCGCCGGCTTTCATGCTCCTGGTAGAGAAGCAGGAAGACAAAGGCAGGTAGAATATGGAGTTCTGGCTCCATGGCGTCCTGGTTCCTCGTGGGGTGTGTAGAGGTGAGCGTTTTCCCTTCCAAGTCCTTTTTCCACCTTGTTTTTTGTTCGCGGTGAATCCGCCCCGGAAAAGGTGGCGGATTGGCCCGTTGTAATACTGTGGGTGGTACATTGTCTTCCACCTGTCTGTTGGCGGTTACCGCTGCAGTGTTTGTTTGTACCGCCGTGGCAGTCGAAGTGTTAAAGTGGCTGTCTATGTTGGCGGTTTCCGCCATGGTCGTGATTCCATTCTTTTTTTTCCACGGGCCTGTTGGCAGTTTTACCACTGCTTTAACACCGACCGCCAGGGTTGTAATGAGGGCCTAAGTCATTATTATCCGTGATTGAGTTCTGCTTGGGTTCTACTTTGCTTCCCACATCTGGCTTCTGCACAGCCTGCAATGAATAGCTCAAGAGGCGCCTTTCTCTTTTTGCTCCAAAACCTTTATTTACTATTCCTAAGAGCTTCTAATCCACCCTTCAAGTGACACACAGCCTGACTTTCTGGAGGAAAAATCTTCTGTCTATGGCCTTTTTGGAAATGGAGTGTCAATCCTAGACTGTTAACCTTCCTCCTCCTCTTTTTCTTACCCTGTTTTGTTGGCTTTAGCACTTTTGTTACTGCTGACCAGTGCTAATGTGCATGTGCTCTGTGTTTAAAACATGATAACATTGGTGTCTCCATGGCTGGCGTATTTCATTTACTCGTAAGTACCTAGTAGAGTGCACTATGTGTGCCCAGGACATGTAATTCAAATGCTACTAGTGAGCCTGCAGCACTGATTGTGCCTTCTACTACAGTTTCCTTTCAAACATGTCTCAGGCCTGCCATTCTGCCATAGCAGAGACTAGGTGTTAAGTTTTAACTGCCAGTTCGACATGGCAAATGTACCGACACTTGAAACCTTGCCTTATTAATAGCTGTAAGTCACCCCTAATGTAGGGCCTGATTAGCCCCAAGGGCAGGGTACAGTATCTGAAAAGTTAGACATGCACTTTAAAGTTTAACATGTTCAGTTAGTGAAAAACCCTTAAATTCATTTTTTCACTATTGCTAGGGCTAAGGAGCTTATTTAAGAGCCCCTTACGCTGCCTTAGTGCCATTTTGTTACCCTAAGGCAGCCATAAGGTGGCCTTTTCCCCGCTCCATATTTACAAAGTTGCTCAATGCATGCATTGCACCACTTTGTAACCCCTTGTGCCACATTATGCCTGTGCCATGCATAATGTATGCAAGGGGGGAGTTCCAGCACTAGGATGCCCACAAAAATGACTTAGTGAAATTGTACAGAGTTCACTGCACCATTTTGGGCATAATTTTAATGCCTGCTGAGAGCAGGCGTTAAAATGACACACCTATAGAAACCTATGGGCCTCCTTGCACTTTGCTACACTACCATCAACATTTTTGATGCCAGTGTAGCAAAGAGCCACAATAGCGTAAACATTTTTAAAGCTACTGTGCTAATGGTCGCCATGGTGCGCTGTATGATGAATATGGTGCAACCATCATGTCATTAGGTGCCGGTAGGACGGCGCAGAGAAAGTGGCGCATCAGCTCTGATGCACCACTTTTTCGTACAAATGGACCGAAGTTGCCCATAGGCTAGCATTGCGGTTGCCTAAGACATCTTGTAAATGTAATTTCCAATTGGGAAAAGATAGAAATATGAAGTGTGGCATCCCTGACTTACAATTTTTTTGGTGAAGGTAGTTTTTAAATTGCAGGTCTTTTTAGAAAGTTGGCATTTTCTTACCTTCACTATTCTGTGCCTTAGCCCGTCTCTGAATACACATCTCGATTTAGATGACAGTTATATTTGTGTATTCTCTCCAGACAATCACAAACAGGAAAGGCTGGGTGTGACAGGAGATACGTCTGCATTCATTTACATACTGACATGCGTCCTGTGCAGAGAGAGGCAGTTCACACTTACATCTCAATTGACTGTGTCCTGCCTTCATACACAGGGCTGGTTACCCCTTACTGGTTGTACGGAGCTAGGGCTGGGTTGAAAGGGATCCTTTTTGGGTATACGGTCTGGGCCTCTCATACCATATACTCAGAACAATTCTGGAGTGAAGACATTTTACCAGGAAGGACCGCTGTGCTGTCAGGAGGGACTGCAACATTGCTCTGCTGTGTTGGCCTGCTGCCTGCTACGTCTTGCCTGGGAGTGAGCGGGCTGGATCTAACTCTCTACATCCTGCACTCTAAAGTTTCTCCAATGGTCTGGTGGAACTTGCCTCCTGTTTCTGAAGTCTCAGGGATACCAAAGACTTCACCTGCACCTTGCTACTAGCACCTGGGCTCTGCTGCTGTACAGTCGTGGTTTGCAGGAGATAAAAGGGGCGAGGCGGCGCGTGGCGGGGAAACAAAATAAATATATATATTTTTTTTAATCAAAACTTACATTTCTCGCTGTGCTGTTCCTTTCCTCCGGCTGCCAGAAGTTGCAGGCACAGCCTCCCAGACTGCCCTGCATCCAATCTTAATGATACTTTCACGGTGCTGGCAGCATGAAAGCAGCCTTAGGACTGGATGGAGTGCCCTGGCTGGGCACCCCGAAGCAGAGTAGAAGTCTCTGCCTGCTTGAGCCAAGTGTGCAAATGTGTTTGGCCAGTCCAAGACGGCTGGTCAGACATACATGCACACTGAGGGGAGTGCTGTGCACTCCCCCTAGGTCCCTGTCACGCACCATAGCCCCTTCCCTTTTACAACAAACCATAATAAACATACTTTATTATGGTTTTGTTGTAAAGTTTTGAAGCTGCTGCGTCTGGCAGAGGGTGACGTTCCTCCGCCATAGCGGAGGAACGGCCCCTGCTGCTGTGAGTGCTGCTCTTCCAAGAGGTGCCAAATCCAGTACTGGGCCCTTGAAGGTGAGTGTGGGGCTGCAACATAAGAAATGACGCAACAACACTGGCACGTCATTTGGAAACAATACATCTTGCTGCAGAAACTGTGCTTTGCTGCTGCCTATACCAAAGCCATGGACACTGCTTGCCGACTACGCGACACAGTGACATTGGCTTATAACAGCCCCGGCTTGGCTGATGCAACACTGGTGCATCGGAACCAGTAATCATTGCTTCTGGATATTGATGCATCAATGACATTGCCAGATCAGGAAACAATGCATCGCTTGCAAGCACAGTGCATCCCCTCCACTGGATCAACGCATTGTCACGGAGCATAAATGCTGCAAAGGTACTGCCAGCAGGTCTGTGAGACTCCTGTACCTGACCCACACTCCATTGTGGTCGGACTGCACTTTTGGATTTGCCTTGATCCAGTGCAACCAGATGACCCCAGTTGGAGCTATTGTCTTATAAGCATTGTATTTTGATTAAATCTTCATTTCATAACATGACTTATGTATGTTGTATGTTCTTCATTTTGGTCATGTTTGACTCAGATAAATATTGGCTATGTTTCTAAACTGATGTGGAGTCCTTTTATAGTGTTTTCACTGTGTAACTGTGTGTGTGCACAAGTACTTTTATACATTGCCTATTTAGTTTAGCCTGACTGCTCTGTGCCAAGCTACCAGAGGCTAAGCACAAGTGAACTGTTAGTGTGTATCTTACTTGCCCTGACTAGGATTGTGGTCCATACAGATTGCAAAGCTCTGCCAGCTAGAGACCCACTTTCTAAAAGGTCTCATCTCCATTGCTGCTTTGGAGCTACTATTTGCTGTCAATAAAATGTAATACTTTATTTCTAAAATAAAGTAGTGCTACTGTGTTGATTTATTTAAATATGCTTCATTGTTCATCTGTAATAATTTGACAATGGTATTGTTGGAAATTGGGTCATTAATTTGAGAGACAACCTCCCCCCACCAATGCCATAAATGTACTCCATTGATGCCACAGAGACTATCTACTGGCTTTGTGAATGCTTGTTTAATGACCTCATGGTTTTTGTGAAACTTTGTTGCCGGAGGTGCTGGTGCCTCACCAGTATTAACAAAATATTGCTAAAGGTAAATGTATGTTTTGGTCTCCAAAAACACATATTGCCATAGTAATTTGTGGCACTGAAGGGGCTTTTTCTGTGTGTTTTCCATCTGAATAAGCAGAATTCCATCAACCACAGTGAATGTGCCCAATAGCTGAAATGGGCTGATCCATTGCCTCATGTTGTGTGAATAGAAGAAAAATATGACCACTTCACCAGCAGACCAATGGCTTAAAAGGGCTTGCTGAAGGAAGCATATCATATATATATATATATAATTGTAGTAATATTTTAAGGTATTGGCAAATGCTAGACCTAAAAAAAGCACAAAAGATGTAATAATTAAAAAGACATCAAGTAAAATAAAATTGGATGAGAGAAACCAGGGATATTAATATCTTAAAGTTTTAAGACAAAAATACCAAAAAAATACAAAGAGCCAACTAAAAGCCTAAGTCATACACGACTAAAAGCTAGGCACAATTTCAGACTGACCACAATGGAGCAGGGGTTTTATCAATCAAATGAGTTTACCCTAGGACTTGCAGAACTCTACGTCCTCTACGAGGACAAGGCAGAATGCTGTAACCAGTGAGGGTCCTTTGAAGTCAGATATGTTATTTCCAGGCACCCATTGCAGTCTAGCATAAACAAGGGTTTTGCACTTCTGTGGTGGGATAGATTTGCAACTTTTGCTATGATCTCAAGTTTTAAATTCAGATTTAGTCTTTTCTTTTGGTACCTCATAATCATCCAATTAGGCAGGGCTGTAAGCTGTATCTATGAAGGGATCCGCAAGGCCTAATCACTTCATCATGCGGTCTTGGTGAAGCCTTGTTTTTTTTGCAGCAAAAAGCTATGAATGGGTTGAATTTGAATTTCCTGCTCATCAAGGGTGTGCCCTTCTTCACAAGCCTCAGCACCTTGTCTCAGTCTTCTGGAAATGGAAAAGTATCTCATTATCAATTCATTGTTACTGCTGAGAAATTTCCTTCTGGTCATTTCACCTGTCTTTAGGTCATAGAAGTAGGTTTCTGGGTGACAGGTGACTCTCTATCCTGGGCTCCTGCATGATCCAGTCTACAGTATTCAGCTAAGTCTTCTTGAAGTCAGGAGTCTTTCTCCCTTTTCGTCCCAGTTTAATCAAGACAATTGGCTTGATTAACCCATTGCATCATGACCTAGAGTGTTGCACCAAGATACTGGGTTCAATAACTAATCTACTTCCAATGTGTAACTTTGACTACAACACTTCAAATACATTCATAGACAAAACAAAACCTATTCTCTCTCTGTTTCATGTTTAGCAATTTATCTGATTTAGATGCACTGCATTATATTACAGTACAACATAGTGCATGCCATACAGTGGTGATAAAGAGTGATTATGATGTTTTGACGCAAGACCTGGACATCTCTCTAATGCCCCTAAACTGTTTGTTTGGTCCTAGATATACATGGTGCATTACTGTCCAAGTTTGTAAATTCCTTTTGGTATGAGTTTCAAGTGCCTTTTAAAAAAATTCCAAGGTGTGCGTGAACAAAATCTGAAAACTCAGCCAAACGCATCAACAATCACCTGCTGTGTTTGCATTGAGGAACTCAGTTTTTATGTACTTTTTTAGCTAAATATTTTTCGGCCCTGTAGCAGCAAATGGAATCCAGACTCTTGACCATTGGAAAGCAGACCCATTTCCTGAGTGCCAGAAAGTGTCAGGAGTCCTTGGGACTTATTTCTCCCAACAGTCAGGCAAAGTTTGAGATATTTCTGCTTAGTTCAATGAATGTTCTGAGGGAGTGGTGATTGTGGAGAAATCCCTACACCCAATATAGGCAACTTTTTCACAAAATTCTAACCTCCCTTTGGTGCACTGCCATTGCTCATCAAAACAAACTTGGCTCTTTACAAAGAGAAACATCTTCTTATATGCAGCAAACTGTTGGTTGTGTAGCGAATCCTAGTTTGTTTTAATGGGATAACAGGAGTTAGCTTAGACTTCGGCTTGCAGATGTGTGCCCTGTCACCTAGTGACTTTTAACCTACTTAGTTTGCTCTGTCTTAGCCCATTTAATTATTTAATTCATCTAAGATGGCTGCCTTGTTTATAGTTAGTCCACTTGTTATGCTTTGCATTATCAGTGCCACCATGCTAAGGTGTCAAGATCAAGTGACAAAGACAAACAAACAGAAGGTGTTCACACTTAGGTACTTTCCCTCTCTATACTTTCGAGGGATTTGTTTATAATAATTGCCGCCCCAAGCATGTCCGTTATCTATTGTTTGGGAACACATCTACGTCAGGGGTCCTGGTAGATCTGTATAAATACATTGCACTTTAGACAGATAATCAGAGGGATTCCAACTAGAGGGCATCGCCACTATCCCTGATATCGATGCTGCACGTCATCTTGACGCTGACCCAGTCTTCGTGTCCCTGTGGAGTCTGAGATAGAGACCTCATTCCAAGGTAACGAGGATTGAGGGCTCCTCTCATGAACATGGCATTGGCAGATTAGGTTTAACAAACCCAGCTCTCCTTTAGGTAGGAGGTTAGTCCTATCATGTTAGGGTATTAGGGCATATTACACCTCTTATGTCTTTTACATGCTATTGCAAGATGGCGGGGGTATTTGTAATAATGAATCTCGTCTTCACAATTCTGTTTCTTGCACTGTTCACTATCCTAATCATTGCAGCCCATGCAACATATCGCAAATTGCAGTTGTGTTAAATAAAAACTATTGAAACTTTACTGCATCTTCGTTATTGCCTGTGTTTGGTTGAGACATAATTTATCTGTGAAAAGGGGGTAATCTCCGTTTAACTAAAGCACTCCCTGAGATGTCTTATTCTCGAGTCCATGCGTAAATGCTGCCGCAAATCACCTTTTACTATTGTTTTTGGTGAGGTGCTGCTAGTGAGCCAGAAGATTTGGGAAGACAGTTGCGACTTGTTGTAGGACAGGTATAGTCGACTTCAAACATAAGTACTGTCATCCTTAAACCAGCAGTCTTGCATAGAGCAAGAGTCCAAACTGCAACATGGCGCCACCAATGATGGTGTATAGGCACTAATTTACGAATACCCCGACTATCACTGTCTCACAGAAAACAGGTACCCTAAGTACCATTATACGGAGACGTCTGTGGTCTTTGGGAAATTCCTCCTCAGCTGAAAAGGGAACACCTGATTAAGGTGTAGGTTTTTCGAGCTCGAACTCATAAAAAGGACTTTACTCCCGATTTGGTGTTCCGTTTTTCTAAACAAATATGGCTAACGCCATTGACATTCCTGAAAATGCTAGACAAGCAATAACACAACACTTATTAGTGCATGCCCTTACAGATGAGGGCGGGGCTGTTACTCTTATAATAGAAGCTAATGAAGCATACCAAACAGAAACGTTTTAGTGTTGGGTCACCTTTCCTGAGGTGGACCAAAGAACACATACATTCCACACATGAAATTGCGAACGTACCTCAAAGCTACCGAGCATACCAGTATCATGAAATATCGCTCACATACCAAGTGCACCAGAACTGGTTTGAAGGCGCCCTACCACATGTACTACAAAGAGTAAGGTTAGGTCCCTTAAGTAATGATGGACCAACGTGGCCTATGTTTGCCACATACACACCTCACCCAGGCATACCACATATGCCAGTAGCAGATTTACGAGATTTACCACACCAGCGCATCCAGCACCTGGTGGTTACCAATTGGCTACTGGGATCAATCCACAAACAGTGCATACCATTATGGGTAAAGTACCCACAGAACGAGAAAAAATACAGTTCTGGATTGCCCAGAAAACTAACCAGCTGGAAGCTGTGTTTCCCCATACAGGATGACAGGAAAAACACAGACTGCTCACTATGTGCTTGCCCTTTGGGATGGTTCCCTCAGTGGATGACTGTGCCACATGGGGTACAGTCTTGTCTGCCATATACAGTACCACACATGGTACCCCGACACTTGCCAATTTACCGGAAGTGTTAAAACTAATACAGAATGAGCACAGGGCTGCACCAGCCTTGTATTTGGGGATGAAAGTAATGCGTAACTTTGACGCGGTTTCCTTAATAATACTCAGTAATATTAAAGGGGAAGCGGTAGTACAGGCAATACGCCAGTGTCTCTGGGAAACTCCACACCTGGAACAAGAGAGACAGCTACCAAAAATAATTCCCGTCACCTATACTAGTATAGGGCGGGATAGTTTGGGAGCCAAACCAAAGAAATTGGAGTTACAATGTAACACCCTTAAGGAAGGTATGAAGCAGGCACAAGAGGGCTCTAAGAAGGGCTGGGAAAAACAAAAAGATTTTAAGGAAAGAAGAAACAAAAGAGCTGTTTCTCCACACCCGGAGAACTCTGAAAGGAGATACAATCTCAGAAATACGGAGAATATTCAAACTCCAGACAGGTATACTGATTCACGCCCCTCTCGTTTCTTTCAGGACGCACCGGATAGACGTAGCGAAAGAGAGGGCCGTCCTGATCGACATCCTGAATACATGAAACAAAAGAAAGACTTGACGCAGTCTACCATTAAAAAAGAGGAAAAGACTCCTCAGCAAAAGCCCCAATTTAAAAAGAAAAAGGTGGCAGCACTGACAGCTAAGAATGTCAGTACACTTGAGAACACTGTTGAGGAACAAGACGTGGGCAGTGACACTGTTAGACAGCGCAGCAGAGGTCACAATATGCCGCCAGAGTCTGAAAGATCATCTGGATGCTACAGCAATTAGCGATTTCATTGCAGTTGAAACTGCGAACGGCCGCGTTCTCCCACCCGATAGGGTTTATGGTTTAAAAATTCAGATAGAGGGAGACGTGGAGCGCACCATTAGTGTGATATTCTGGGACAAACTTAATAGTGACATCCTATTGGACGAAAGAGACTGGCCACCTGAGTATGTCCGTAAGCTCCCACATGCGTAAGATGTAATTTTGCCTTCTTTCTCTAATCTTGTTCCGGAAGCAGAAAAAGAAGACTATGCTGCTGAATGGGCTTTATCACAGGTACCTGCGTTGTACCGCAATCATGTAGGTTGGGACAAGGAGTCTCCTTGTCATGTTATTCCCGTTAGGTCCACTCCCCAACCACAGCCACAATATCCTGTAAAAAATATGAAGCAAAGGCTTCGGTGAGGGAGATCCTCACCCAACTTGAGTACTAGGGAGTAATTGAGCACTGTACATCTGCAATGAATAACCCGCTATTCCCCTTTGCAAAGCCAGACCATTCATAGAGAATAGTCATTGATTATAGACATTTAAATAGTCATACAAGCACATATGCTATACAAAACTCACATAGCACGGCACTAATAAACAATATAGTGCGTAAACAATATAAAACTACATTAGACATATCTAATGGCTTTTTCTGCCAGAACCTAGCACATGAAAGTCGGGACCTGAGTGCGTTCTCATTTGGCTCTCAGAAACGCTTTTGTCATTTACCTCAAGGCTCTAAGAATAGCCCAGGGCTATTCTCAGCCCGTGTAACATGAATATTACAGGATATTGATTCCGAGGCGCTATCCTACGTGGATGACATATCTCACAGACGACGACCTCGACATTCATCTTGTAAGGGTCGATCGGATCATTTTGGGATTTGCAGACCTCTGTTACAAATTCAACCTTCAGAAAAGTAAAATCACCTTTCTCAGTGTATTGTTCCTGGGATATGAGCTTTCAAACAAGGGGAAGAGCCTGGCCCGCACTTTCTAGAGAAATGTTCTTAACTGCACCCTCCTAACACCCTTAAGAAACTGAAGTCATTACTGGGTTTCTTTAACTTTGGCAGAACATACATTCCAGACTATGCACAACGTATCTAGCCACTTTATGACTTGTTTCAGCCCAATTTTTCTAGCACACACTGGACAGTTGAACACACACGCATCCTTAGGGAAATGCAACAGGACATGCTAGAAGCTAAACACTTACACACACGCGACAATAAAACAAATTTGGTCATCAGAATAATTGCTGGTGCCATTGGATTTACTTATGTCACCTTTAACGAAGGTGACACAGTACCCACTGCATATAAATCACATTTATACTCTAATGCAGAACAGCGTTTTGCACCTACAGAAAAGATTCTGATGGCAGTTCAGATGGCCGTCATAAAAGAGAAGCCACTTGCCCAGGGGAAACGTATTATTGTTTTTTCCCCGGTGGCAGACTTAGAGGCGGTCACAAAAGCAAGCGTTCCGAACACTAAAGCATTACATCCCCAATCTGATACAATGTGCAACGTCTCTGACCGTCACTGATGTTGATTACATTTTTGATCCAAAACTTCAGACACAAGAGTTTCTCCAATATGAACAGAAGCACCCCGATCCTCTAAATATCTTGCCATTAGACAGATACCATACTGTCATATACACTGATGGTTCAGCACAAACGGCTGTAGGTACTAAACATCAATACTCAGCCGCTTGCACAGCCGTGAGCCGAGTGATGGAAGATGGAGACTTCCACCCTCACAATACCTACACGCAGGTAACTGCACAGCTCAGTTGGCTGAACTGAAAGCTCAGATACTAGCACTAGAACACACAGAGCAGGAACGCTAACTTTAATAGTCTGCAACTCAAACTACTGCGTTTAGTCATACAATGATTATCTTAATCATTGGAAGCTGAACAGGTTTAGAGATTCAAAAGGGAACACCATTAAACACAAGACATTGTGGGGGAGGGTGGCTGATCTTAAGGATAAAGCTACTGTGTGTCCATGTAGTACATACATTGGGCCACCAATGTGTAGGACTACACGTTACTGGCAACATATTGGCTGATAAAGCGACCAAAGCAGCAGTAGCTACGGCTTCTGTGGCTGCAGTGACTCGTTCACAAACGAGATTGGATAGTGAAGAAGAACAGAGATTAGATCTCGTAAAAACAGCGCATGAGGGTGTAGCTTCTGCACATGCTGGTATATCGGCCACAATAACACTTCTACAGAAACGCTTCTGGTGGCCTGTCTATGCAGACGGACTAAAAAGTACGTCCTTTGTTGTGACATTTGCCAGCAGATAAAGGGCTCTAATATCAAACGGCCACCGCAGACATCCCTCTTAGCGTCCAGCAGGCCACTACAATGTGTGTACCTGGACCACTGTGGTCCACTCCAACAAGATGGTGCATACAAATACATCTTACTCGCTGGAGATTCTTGTCCTAGATTCCTGTGTGAATGGCTGCAGCGGTCGGCTGACACTCGAACTGTTATAAAAGACTTGCTGATCTTAATCGGTACATATGTGGTTGCAGCATTCCATTCGGACCAGGGCCCTGCATTTGCCTCTAAGGCATCCAGGGACACCATGGGGACGATGGGTGTTGAACTCCATTACTCCTCACCATACCATCCTGAGGGAAATTCGGTCGTGGAGAGGCGGAATCGTGATCTAAAGCAGTCCTTAACAACTCAAGTATTAGGTTCAGGCCGCAGTTGGTTACATCACCTAAATGGGGTCCAGAGAGCACTGAATAATCAGCCAAGACGGTCCATGGGGGACGCACTCCCTATGAGGTTCTCTTTAGGATACCTATGTATGTTCCAGATCTTGATGCCTCTGGTATGGTGGCAGCAGAAACACCATTTGACATAAATGAACTTTGCACTGTCTTACAGGAGCTTCAGCAATTTTGTGATGATAAATCATCTACCAGTGCTACCACCTTAGGAATAAGGGATTTAGCGAAAATTTTAACTGGCTGGATTCCTAAAGTTGGGGATCTGGTTCATGAGAAGATCGCTGTGAAGAAGGAATTCGGTCCATCATACAGAGCACCTGTACCAGTCTTCGGAATTCAAGGTACCAGGACTTTCATCTTACCACCACTATCTGGTTCTCGAACAAACAGATTTATTTCCATTGATGATATCAAATTACATCATGTGGCTGACCCTTCATAGTAGACCAAGAGGTCCCTTGGGTGGTTCCCGATCCCCTCTCACTGCCCAACAGGACAAACATCTACATAGTAGGGTGAACAACACTACTACGGACTATGCAACAATGTCCAATGCTGTTCCTGACACCTCCTCGACCATGGGAAGGGCAGAAAATTAACTTTTGCTAGTTCCAGTCACCACTTCAATGACACCTCCTGTCCAAGATTTGGCTGTTTTTTACACTTCACAGACTTATGACACTGTCTACCCAGAGCCTCCACGTGATGTGGACCGAAGTACAAGTAATGCACCGGCTCCAGTTTTTGCAGAGACTGCTTCTGGCTATTTCATAGACATTTATGATATTTCTTCAGACTCATCCACTACTGAAGGAAGCTGTATCAATGGCTTAAAAAGAACTATTTAATCTACCCATGTAACTATTTATGGTTCTGTTTGACATGTTCAGCATTATTTTTTGGGGTTGGTTTTGTGATTGTTTTCTTTTTGCTCATAAATGGTCACTATATTCCTGAAAGATCCTCTGTTGAGCTTGTGGATGAAGTCTTAACTCCATATCATTCTTTGATAAGGTCCGAAGAGACTTGGCCCTTATAAATATTACAGCAATACCGATTTCTGATGGGATTGTGTGGGACAATGTTCCTTTGACATATACGGGCCTACAGAGGTTATTCAAATACCATATGTGTTCAAAATATCTATGACAGATGTAATTACAACTGATGTTGTATCTGATGATTTGGATGTCCAAACAGTTGATTCCATGCTAACTGAAATGAAGAACTATTCCGTATTTGAAAGTGATGATGTATATGAACATACAATGAATTATGGGAAAATGTTCTGTTACAACAAATGGGGACATTACTACCTCCACTGTGCTACTAGACACAGACCAGTATTAAACTACACACAGTGGGAACACTGTTCAACACCACCAGTGGGGAGCCCAAAATACTATACTGATAAATTTACATATTTTTCTGGGCGTGACACGAAAAAAGCGGAGTCGTATTATTTGAAATTACCTCCAGCACAAATTAGGAAAATTTTGCTAACTGACACAAAACTCATTTATTCGGATCCCTTTGTTTCCCAGCTCGCAGTTGAAGGTTACGAATACTGGAAGAGCACTATTGACTTGAAAAGTGTATGGGGAACAAAAGATTAGCAGATACGGGATAGGGAGGCTTTATTTCGAGCATGCCTGATCCCCGTGCAAATGATTTTCTTAAATGACACTATTCAGCAGACATCCGGTCTGGGGTTAGCCAAAATTAAAGACATGAATACGCCCAGTGTCCCCACTCTGGCAAGGTTTAAAGATTGGCAATATTTCCTTAATATCACCGGGGAAATACTGGATGCAATGCTTAGGGCTAGTACCTATAATTCTTCACTTTCCAGTCCCGGCGGGTGGTTAATATGGCCAACTGACACTAATGAGTGTCAAGCGCGTTTTTTAAACTCTTCAGGTTTTTTTCAATTAACAGGCAAGACCCTCGCTTTGTATCGGGTGAACATACAGGTATAATTACTGCATACAGTGTGGACAAGCTGTGCCAACAATGGGTACAGACTAACACGTTAGCCGCAGTTAGGAAACATCTGAAGACTCTTTCTGAGGATGTAGACTTGCAGGATTTCCTGCTAGGTCTTAGGAAACAGTACTCGAAAAGGTTCTTGTATGCTATGTAAAACGCAATCTGGAAACTTTCACAGATAGAAGCTGCTGCACGTTTAAGGCAGTTAGATAAGGAAAACTTAGAAAAGGCTTTAGCAGTTGTCGACAACGGCACAAACACTCTGTCCAACAGGATTTATTCACTATCAAACATAGTGTCGTCTGCTATTGATATCACTCAGACAGACTTGTCCCGGTTATATCATGGACAAACACAGCTACGTTCCATCATGCAGCTGGGTTGGACTTTACAGACGCTGAAAAATGGCCACATTCCATGGAAGTATATTAACGGAAGGGAATTACTCACTGCTTTTAACCTTTCCGTGGAACAACAGACAATGGCTAAAAGGCAAGCTAGTTTCACCATGCTTCACGTAGAGAAGTTAGATAAGTTGCCCTTCACGGTAGCAGAGAGTCCTTCAACTATTTGGCTCTTGCATGGCATAATTAATTGACCCATTTCGACCTTTTGTTTCTCAAGCTTCCTGAAACAACTTGCAGTGGGAAGGTACGAGCAACTAGGCGATAGCTATATTAAGGAAGATTGGGAGCTGCCCTTTGATTATAAATGTCTGAACGGCGAAACAGAGGTCTTTCTTAGCGGAAGCGAATGTGAGACTACTGTTAGTCATTCAATGATATGTAAGCAGGTGTTCACGGCCTTTGCAATGCGGGGGTCGCAAACTTGGCCTGTTTTCTGAAGGGTACTCCCGTCCCTTTGATTTGACCGGTATTTCATGTACTTTCCAATGGAAGATATGTGGTACTGAACAATCAAAGTTGTTGCGGCATGCGAGCAGGAATTGCCTACGCAATCTCGGTCTCGAAAGTCGTTACGTGTTGCGGACATGTTTTATTCCCCCCCCACATGAGAGATAAAAGCATCTGACATGTGGCCCCACGTAGATACTATTAATGTGAACTTTGACAAGCGGAGCAGACTAAAGGTGCTATTGTTTCAAAAACAGGTCGCCTTGACATCCGCTACAGAGACGTATGCTCTCCAAATAGCGAGATCATCAGCCCAGATACAATCCCTATTAAATACCAACTTCCCCAAGCACTTTGGACAACTGGTATCCAGAATATTCAATGCTTCAAGCACTACTGGGATTGTCCATTTCTTTAAGGCTGTCGGGTCTGGCTTCGTGTCCATCTTCCAGACAGTCTTCGGAGGCATCTCATCGGCCATCCATTCTCTCTTTTCAAGTGTGTTTGGTGGCTTTCCAATTATTTTGGCTTTGATTGGCGGACTACTACTGCTATTTCTTCTGATTCGCAGTGGTTGTTTCTTTCCAGCTACGCAGAGCAATGGAGCCGCTCCCAATAACTCTGCTGTGCTGTGAACGCATGGTTCGGATCTTGGGTGCACCCTTGCTGGTGGAATTGGAGCATGACTGGTCGTTATCATTTAGGCCCCCTCTCTGGTGCGTACAACCGGTTTTCCGGTGCGTGTGGTGCCTCTTCAAACACCTGCCTATGGTCTGTCTTGCTGTTGCACCAACATCTCCTGTGGACCACGAACTGCTGATGTCCCCGATAAGGGTTCATACACGGTCATGCCCCTTGAGACTAAGGTTGCTCTGTGAGGCCACCTATGAGCCTTCCGTTCTAAAGTCTACCAGGGACAACTGCACTGCAGCGGATGACTTTACACTAGAGACTACTGCGCACTACTGCTCTGTGGATCCGTTTGTCCGCCCAGTGCTCGACTTAACATCAGATGATGTGGACTAATTTTTTATCAGGATTCTGCATGGATGAAACAGCATCACTCGATTAAAACCCGTGATATGAGACTATTCTCAGCCTTGGTAAGCTGGGGTACCGGTAGTTAATCACTACTAGATAAGATATGAATTTTTGTTGTTCGACTGGGTGGACCACGTTTCTCTCTCTGGAGTGAATCTGTTTCACCGAGATCTGGAGGAGGAAACTAGCTTTGTGAAACGCTGACCTTTCTGTGGTTGTTAATAGCCCGGGCACGGACTGCCTTTTTTTTCCCTAACCTGGGATGACAACTCCTGCACCATACAATGCCAGCCAGGGAAACCAACCCAGGAGGGAACAGTGACTGCACTCTTCAGAAACAAAGCAGGGAAGCTTGTGTTTAATAGTTCAGAAAAAGAACACTGTTCGAAAATAAACCCGATGCTTTGATAAAGAAGGATTGAAAATATTTTTTAAATGGAAAGAGGCGATTAATAACCAACCCGTACAAATTTAGCAGGGAGTAGAGAGGGCACACAAAGGATACAGGTGGTGGTTGTTGTCGGTTCTGCTTCCTCATTCACAAGATCTGTCTGTGAGTCTGACACGTCAGCAGGATTCAGGAAGTCACAGTTGGAAGTGAATAGTGCTGTGAACATAGAAGAAGGACATTTTTGAAGCGATCTGCTCTGCTCTCTCTAATCTGGCGACCATCTTAGAAAGGCAAAGTTTCATAGTCTTTTAAAACTTTCACAGACGATCCAAGTTTGGCAGCCTCAGGTGGGGCCAGCGAGGGCCCTGTGCAGGGTCACACATCCCACAACGGACGACAGACGACCCTGGGTGGAAGCTCTAAGAGAACTCCTGAGAGAATTTCTGGTTGCAGTCTATTCTGATCCTCCTAGGACCCCCAGAACTGCCCAAGACCGGAATTCATAGAGGACGGCGGCCCAAGGCAAGTGCGCAGCATTCTGCAAGCAGGGTTAAGGTGTTGGGGCTCCAATAAATGGAACCTAGGCTGCAGACAACCTGTCTTTGATGGAAGCGGCTGGCATTAGGCCAGTGCGGATTAGCTGGACCGTGTTGCCGTGCTTCTCCTGCTCCCCCTGCCTCTCCTGCTCAATCCAACTTAACGGGTCTATACTATTTCTACTCTTTTGCCATAAGCTGCAAGTGTTCAAGTGGAGTACCGACACTCCTCAAAAGGGATACAAGCGTTTCTAAGAACTTATTACGCAGAGTCACATTTCCCTTTGACCCGAGCTTTGACCGATAAGGAAGGACGTTTGGAGTCTGCTTCAACATTAGGTCTGGTAAAGTAAGGAATGAGCATCCAAACCCTCAAAGATGCAGTAATGCTATTTTGCATTTGCCATCGACCCCTGAAAAGTGGACTTATCCTCTTTCACCTACCGCAATTACAGTGGCCACTTCTCCATTGGCTACCGATCCGTCCAACCCAGTCACTTTGAAGTCTCAACTCTCCGTTGTTCACACCCCGCATCCATGCCCCTCAAAACTTCGTGAATCTTCGCTTCTGGATTATTTCAAGAAAAAACCTAGACAGGAACCTCCGGCAAACGCTGCGGAGAATGCGCTGGTGCCAGGCTGGGGCGTCTCTTCGGAATCTGCAGTCATTGATGCCCTACCTATGGCTTGTGGTTATTCTTCAACAGTGGCTCAAGTTCATTGTCTTGCTTTATCCGCCTTCTCTCAGTCAGGATCTCAGGATGAAGTATGCCATTCGCCACCCTATGAGGGCCAGCTGTCCGTGTCCTTGTGAAAACACGATCTTTCGCCAATTATTATTTCCAGCGATCATTCTTTCAACGTTGGAGAGTGGGAGTCTTCCTTGGTAGCCTCTCCAGTAGTCCTCCCTCGGCAGGAGGGGCTGGCTATGAGTTGTCACGTTCCTCCACAGGACTGCAGTATTTCTACGTCATCTAGTCCACCAGCAGCCCAATGGATTCGTAGTTTAACTTGCAGTATTCATCCAATGTTACCAATAAGGTCCTTTAGCAGGGCAGGTGACCCTAGCTCTCAAATGGAGCCTATCAAGGGCCAATTTAAGGATTAATAGCTCTTTGATCTTTCCTGTCTTCAACGCGATTCTTCGGCAGGGGCTGGTATGGTACGCAACCCTGTGCCCTCCTCTTTGGTCACAGCAACCGACTCTGTTTGGCCTCAGCTTTTGCTAACTCTTCAATCCACTGTATTGGCCTTGAACTATCATTCCGATAAGTTAGACGTCCAAGTTGATTTGCTGAATACACTGGCCTCTTACGTAGCTGGTATTGATAAAAAAATAGAAAATCTTAACCAGCTTATTTCCAGAGCTCAGGCAATCTTGCGCAACCAACATGCTGCTGCTCTCCAATTATTGAAAGTCTTTCATCATTGATGCCCACCTTTTTCAGTTTGGTTCTATGCAAAATTAAGAGGCTATCTCCAGCTTCTGCGCCCGTGGTGCTTCAGCCAAAGTCAAGCACCCATTCTGACTTGGCTCAGGATCCTATCAAACCAAAAACATTGGACGACTATTTCTTTCGTCAAAAATGCAACCTCTATCAATTCTTCTCGGCTAGCTGCTACGGGAACTTTGGAGCATGTTACTTTGGTCAATGGTGCTCCCAAGATCTCTCCCTTACCTGAACCTGAGTCTATGGTGCTTGTCATTGCCCACCCCCCTGCATTCTTGCTCAACCAGCTTCAACACATCCAACGCCCCTAGGAGTTGATCTTGGGGCTCAACATTCACTGAGCAAGAGGGAAAAAAAAAAGACTCCGCAAACATAGGAATAAAAGGCGGAGCCAATCACCCCAAAGATTCCTAACTAAGGCTCAACAGTTGGCCAGTCTCGAGGCACTGCAACCCTTGCAGCCGCAGGTGGTCCCCAGGGTGTCATGATTTCCCTGTTCTCAGTTAACCCCATTGGTTGGTCATCCTCCCTCAATTGAGCTTGTTACAGATCCTTCGGCTGCCATTACAGTGCGGGGAACTGAACCCCCCTTCAAAGACCCTTTGACTTTGGTTGAAGAAGGCAACTTTGGTAATGTATTGGATACAGTAGTCTCACTTCAGGGAGGTGGAATGCTTGCCTGCTCCACAGCCACATTGTCTGAACCCAAAACGGTCTATGAAAATACCGGTGGTAAGGCCCTGGCCCCTGATTCTCTTAATTCCCTTAAGTTTTCTTTTGATAACATAAGATGCCTTCTTGCAATCATGTCATCAAACCTCCAGTCAGTTTGTGCAGACATGCTGGCCCTGGTGGGCCCTGTAGGCTCACATATTGTAACGGATCAGTTACATCTCTTATACCCCCGCATCCCCCAACGGCCTCATTGGGGGGTATAACCTCAAAACTTGTGTTTATTCCTGAATATCGTTCAAGGGGGCCACATGACATTTTGAATAGGGGGAACATTTTGAGGCTCTTCAATGCTGTTTCGGATCTCAATAACATCGGCTCTAAGGACATTGTATCTATTGAATTTCTGGACTCAAGCAGGTCTAGTTCAAGAGAGTCCACACTGGTTTCCTTATTTTTCTGCCTCAATAGCTCAGTCTAAAAGAGACTTATTTTAATCATGGGGCATTACAATCATTCCTTATAAGGAGTCCAGTTATCCTGCATTACAATCAGAACTTCAACGTCCGACGGCTCCCACAGTATTGAAGCCTTTTTCAATTTTGAAAGGTGCTCTAGGTGGAACCTCTACCTTTGATGAGTCCCCTTACACTGGTCTTGGTTCCCAGGGGGCATCCAATTGGGACTGGCTGCCCTCCACCCTCCACAACATCTGGATATCTGTCCCTATGCTCTTGGAACATCAATGGGATTGTGCATAAGGTTGCCTCGGCTGATCTCTTAACATTTTTGAATAGCTAGGATGCAATTGCCCTTCAGGAAAAGTGGGCTGAGACCAGCTGTCCGCTGTCCGGGTATTTAGAAATGTGGAAACCTGCTCTTAGAAGGAGCAAGAATGGTCGTGCCAAGGGAGGACTGGCCATCTATGTAACTGTCAAACTAAACAGGTGTATTCTGCCACTGGTTTGAGATGATAATTGGATTCAGGGGTCAGTCATTAAGGATAGGACTGTACAGCAAACCCTTATGGCAGTTAATGTTTATATCACACCTGGCACAAAGGATAAAAGGGGCAGGTTGTCTTGACTGATGCAGATTATGGGTGATCTAGCTGGTGAGTACCCTTGTGCCAATTATCTCATAACCAGTGATTTTAATACAAATTTGTTTCAAGACACAATGGAGGCTTTGGACGGCCCTGATTTCTGTAAACACCAGTTAATTCCCGAACAACTGAGGCCTCAGGGCTGTTCGCATTGCCCATTGGGAGAGTCCACAGTAATGCACCTTAATAGTATGGGCTTTAAAGTCCTGAATGGGTGCTTATGCGATGATATGCCTCTCCGGTGGACAAGATCGGATGGTCGATCCTACTCCTATTTAGATTACACTATTTGCAACAGTGAATTGTTTCCCCTTATCGAGAAGTTTTCGATTTTGCCTCGAAGTGAGAGCGACCACCGTCCACAAATTGTACCTATCAAATCCAGATTTCCATTGCATAATGTTATGTGGGCGGTGGGTGGTGGCATCTGCTCTGAATCTTTAAAGCACATAAAAGGGAATTCTTCTATTGGCAGTATAGTGTTATCTGAATGTATTAACTTTTTTGATTCTGAGGGAGCAGGTTGTGAGTCTCCAATTCTGTCTTGGGCCAAACTTTCCTGCCTTTTGTTGTCAGGGTTTCACCGACCTGCGCGAAATCATGCTCCATCCCGGTCCTTGGTAATTTCTAGGGAATCCAGGAATCTAAAGAAAGCGTGCAACAGACTAGTAAGGGTACTCAGGAAAAGTCCTGACTCCAAGGGCCAGATGGTAGAGACCATGGTAGAAACAGGATTGCGACTCGCAAATTGCGAGTCGGAGCGACTCACAATTTGCGAGTCACAATCCCATATGCAGAATGGTGTCCCTGACACCATCTGCGAATCGCAACGGGGTCGCAAAGACCCACCTCATTAATATTAATGAGGTGGGTTGCAATTTGCGACCCCCTTGCGATTCCCTGCACTCACAGGGATGGTGGCCTGCTGGAGACAGCAGACCACCATGTCTGTGACTGCTTTTTTCATAAAGCTTTTTTTGTTTTGTATTGCTGCCCGTTTTCCTTAAAGGAAAAAGAGTTGCAATACACTCGGGAAAATGAAACCATTTGGTTTCATTTTTTCAGAGCCATTCACATTTTGCGAATGAGTTAGCACCCACTTCACATGGGTGCTAACTGCGAATTGCTTTCTGCATCGCGGTGCGAACACCCCTTACTATTTGCGAGTCGCATTCCCATTTTGCGAGTCGCAAAATGGGAATGTGTATCGCGATGCGCGTTTTCCATGGCGCAAATTGCAAATTTCGCAGTTTGCGCCATGCAAAACTTTACCTACATCTGGACCCAAGTGTTTACTTACTAAATATAAACAATTGAGGAAAGACTACAGGAAGGCTGTTAATGATGACCATCAGTCCCACCTTAATCAGTTTTGGGATAAACTTTTAAGTGCAAGCAAAGACTCAAAACCTAGGAAGTTTTGGTCTCTTGTTAACAATCTAAATAGAAATCAAAGAGTCATTGGCATTGCCAACATTTCTGAAGGAGTTTGGACGTCTTATCTGACGACCCACTTTTCTGCAAGTAAGTCGGATGGGAAATCATTGAAAGTGGGGCCTTATAGCACTAATTCCGCTCGGTCTAAGACGTGTCCCATGCCCTTTGGGTCAACAACTCCAACACAGGGGGTGAAGAAGTCCTTTCAATTACGCCTTCCTCATATTATCTCGAGGGCTAAGCAATTTGGAGCTCCTGGTCCCAACGGTCTCTTGCAGGCACTGTTCAAACAGGATCCTCTCTTTTGGGCTAACCATCTTGCCCATCTGTTTGAGCACTGCCTTTTGACTTCAACAATTCCTGAGTCTTGGCGGGGTGCCTTCCTTCATCCCTTACATAAAAGTGGTTCAAGGTCAGATCCCCCTAAGTTTAGGATGATAGCCCTTCTGGATAACGAGGCAAAGATGTACACCTGTCGTTTGTTGTAAAATCTTCGTGCCTGGGCTGACTCAAAGGCCCTAATTCCTGCTGTTCAAACAGGGTTTTCTGCTGGCTCAGGCACTTCAACAAATTTGCTGCTAGCACTCTCTATTTTGATTGACAGGACGATTTTATCAGGCTTAACGCTCAATTGCTGTTTTGTTGATTTTAAGGCGGCCTTCGACCGGGTCCCCCGGAGGGCTTTGTGGGCTAAGTACTCCTTGGTGCCATCATAGATCTTCATACAAAAACTTGGCTTCTTATTAAGCTTGGTGATGGGTGTTCTCTTTCTAGAAAAATCCCCACCTTTTGTGGTGTGAAACAGGGCTGTGTGCTTGCTCTTCTTCTTTTTAATTTGTTTATTGCAGATCTATCAACGTCTCTTGATGTTGTTAATTCTCATTCATCCAAGACTGGTGGCCTTAGGCTCAGTCATCTGCTTTAAGCTGATGACCTTGTACTATTTAGTTATGCTAAGATTGGCCTTCAACGGCTGCTTAATCAACTTTCATCTTATACTTCCGAGAATCAACTGGAAGTTAATTTGCTTAAAACCAAAGTGGTTTCCTTTGGAAGGAAAAAACATTCAGGTTTCGGTTGGTATTATAAAAGCTGTAAACTTGTCTCCGACCAGTCTTACAAATATTTAGGAGTGCATTTTGATTCTAGGGGCAGTTTTGTTAAACACAAGAAGGAGATCAAACTCAAAGCTGTGGCATTGCAGGTGGCCTTATCCAAATTATCCGAAGCTTTAAGGGGACCGACCTTTCTTCCCTTAATGGAAGTTATGAGAGTAAAGATTATCCCTTCATTGGTCTATGGTCAAGAAATTATTTTGGGCAAAGGTTCCTGCCTATTAAATAGGCTGGTTAATAAAATCTATAAGAGTGTCTTCTACGTTCCGCACCTTGCCTCACCTGTGCAGGTATGGTTGGAATTTGGGCTTCAGGATTTGGCAGCAGTTAGTGCCGGTGCTTTTTTGAAGCTCTGTCATAAGCTGCGCAGTGCCACAGATGGCGTTTAGAGGCAGTCCTGTGGCAAGAAATCAGTGAGTCCAAATCGAAGGGATCATACTTCCATTTTTTGGCCGAATGCAAATGTCGACTGGGCGTTGATGATCTCTGGGAAAGTAACCCCGTCCATTCTCTGTTCAAATTAGGCGTAAAAAGGTTTGTTCAACAGTATTCGTATCACTCTGATCATTCCCTCCTTGCTCAACTGAAGCATGCCTGGTCAGTAATTAATTCCTTTAAGCCAGGTATGCCTTCTAGTTTTTTTTCCTGTTCTTATGGGTTTCGGTGGAAAAGGGGCTTTTTGATCTCAAGGATGAGTGATTGTTTTTTTTTTTTAAACATCTACCTCAATGGCGGCTATCCTCTGGGGAAGGGGTGATATGCAGAGGCTGAAAAAATGCAGAGGAGACTCTAGATCATGTGGTCTGTCTGTATCCAGCTTTACCTAATGAGCGTATATCTTTGGGAATTTGCTCCTGTCGACAGGCTATTGTTCAGTCTCTGGACCCTGCTAACTCAATGCTAAATATGTTACTCATTAAATTTTTTAAAATTGCTCAATCTAAATTTAGTGGCACTGCGAGCAAAGGATAGGCAGGATTGGAATTTGCTCTTGCCACGCCGTTGCTGTTGGTTAAGTTGTGGATTTTAATGGCATATGCTGGCACTCATTGTAGTCTTTTTTTGTACTTTGCACTTTAGTGCCTGAGCTTATGTATTTTATTTGGTTATGCATTATGTAGAGTTCCGGGCTGGTGGTATGTTCTATTTTTATTCTTAGGACTGTTTTTATATTTTTAGGTAGGAAAGCTTTATTTTTATTATTATGTGTGTTCTAATTATGATGTGTTTTAGTATGTATTTAGCTTCCACTTGTAGTTGCATTTCTTTTTCTTTCTGGCCAATTGTATTGGATTTTATTATCTGTACAATAAATATGCCTACTAACATATGACTTATTTTCGAGGTCCCTGGTTGGTGATTTTGATGGCACTCTTCAAGATCATGACTACAGCAAATGATTTGGCTTGCCATTTCCCGATTAAAAATATGCATTTAAATTGACTTTGCTTTGTCACGCTGTACTTGTCATGGTTGACATTAACATCTCTGTATGTATTTTTAGCTGAACTGTTTTTACTCCTTTTTAACACATTTTAAAGAGTTTTTTTAGATAGTTTTTATGCTTTTAGCTTTTTAGTTCAGAGCAATTTTAGTGTTTGGGTTCCTGTACCTTCGGCATACCTGCTACGGCAATGGGGAGGGTGTAGTGAATCATAGTTTGTTTTAATGGGATAACAGGAGTTAGCTTAGCCTATGGCTTTCAGACTCGTGCCCCCGTCACCTAGTGACTTTTATTTAACCTTCTTAGCTTGCTCATTGCCCATTTAATTCATCTAAGATGGCTGCCTTGTTTATAGTTAGGCCACTTGTTATGCTTTGCATTATCAGTGCCACCGCGCTAAGGCGTCAAGCTCAAATGAAAAAGACAAACAAACAGTAGGTGTTCACACTTAGGGGCTTTCCTTCTCTATACTTTCAAGGGATTTGTTTATAAAAATTGCCGCCCCAAGCATGTCTGTTATCTATTGTTTGGGAACACACCTACGTCAGGGGTCCTGGTTGATATGTATAAATACATCGCACTTTAGACAGATAATCAGAGGGATTCCGACCAGAGGGCATCGCCACCATCGCTTATATCAATGCTGCACGTCGTCTTGCCGCTGACCCAGTGTTCGTGTCCCTGTGGAGTCTGAGATAGAGACCTCATTCCAAGGTAACGAGGGTTGGGGGCTCCTCTCATGGACATGGCATTGGCAGATTAGGTTTAACAAACCCAGCTCTCCTTTAGATAGGAGGTTAGGCCTATCATGTTAGGGTATTAGGGCATATTACACCTCATGTCTTTTACATGCTATTGCAAGATGGTGGGGGCCCTTGTAATGACTTTCGTCTTCACAATTCTGTTTCTTGCACTGTTCATTATCCTAATCATTGCAGCCCATGCAACATATCGCAAATTGCAGTTGTGTTAAATAAAACTATTGAAACTTTACTGTATCTTCGTTATTGTCTGTGTTTGGTTGATACATAACGTATCTGTGAGCAAGGGGAAATCTCAGTTTAACCACGACACTCCCTGAGATGTCTTATTCTCGAGTCCATGTGTAAAGGCTGCCACAAATCACCCTTTACTATTGTTTTCGGTGAGGTGCTGTTTGTGAGCCAGAAGGTTTGGGACGACAGTTGCGACTTGTTGTAAGACAGGCATAGTTGCCTACAAACATAAGTACTGTCATCCTCAAACCAGCAGTCTTGCCTAGAGCAAGAGTCCAAACTACGACAGTTGCTTTCCCATAAATATTCACATTTGGAGCATTAATATTTTAATCCCTACAATGGACAGGCCTAGAATACAATTGTAACACTTCTAACTGAAAGACACTAATGAGGTCATTCTGTGATTGGTTATTGCAGGGTATCCAGCAAAATTTGGCAGATGTCACATCCACCTAACCTTTAGTATCCCCACTTTATTTACAGGTGGTGGACATGCTTGGTTTACGATACCAAAGCTTTAGAGGGCCTTATTGTCAGCATGGTTTTAGGAAGACCCTTCTATTACAGGATAAGTGATTATGCTGGATTGAGAAGTCGTAATTGCACATGTTCCATCTTTACAACTGCCATAAAAGCAATAGTAGTGACAAACTGTGTTTTGTAGAAACAACTTCCACATTTAGGATTTGTCTCTGTGAAACAAAAACATTGCCGAAAGGGTTGCTGAGATGGCAGTGCTCCTAGAAATGCATTTTTCCTAAAAGTGCTACTGCCGTGTTGGTTGAAGAAGTTTTAGTTTAAATACTCCACAGCAGTGACAGAAAGCTTTGTCATAAGTGGTTTGTGTGATATGTGGTTTGGTGTAGAGTTAGTGGAGGCACATTCTCCACCATCAGTTGATCGATGAACTGTCTACCAGACTCTAAATAACCTTCCAATTCTTTACAGCCAATAGAACAGTGTGTAATCCCACATGTTGCAGGTTGGAAACAAATTGTCAAGTTGTGCTTTCTGTAGTATGCAGTTGCTGGTGCCACTGAGCTCTCTGTTATAGAGGAACTTGAGGGTGCCTGAAAAGAGAGGTATGTTAGTACTTCACCAGCTACCACAGCATCCTACCACTTCATTGTGGCAACTACATCGCTATCCACAAAATTATCTCGGGAGTTTCTCAATGCTTTCTGCCGCAACATCAATCTCACTAAATCTACCGTGCTCAATCTTTTGTAATTATTGCTTTTGTAACTATATAAGGGATCATAAAATTCCAGAGTTTCCAAAAGACAGAATACACTGGGAATAGAAAGACACAGAACCAGTGTAATGCAGCATGGCTACAGATTTGAAAATCACTAATGTTCACGATCACTTATTATTGGAGTACTTATCCCTGTTCACCAACAATGTCAGTTCTTTGCCAGTCCACCTCAGGTCTTAGGGTAAGGGGTAGAACCAGTTTAAGCTTTTGGTCAGTGTTTCAGGCATCCTTGGGAATGCTGGGGTTTCATGTAGAAGAAGGTCAGCTGCAGGATAGGCAAGATGGGTTTCTGGCTGCCCTTCAAACCTAGTCTTACACAGGAGGAGATAGGCATAATGCCAGCTCCACACTCAAGATACACCAAAGAAGCATGGGTCCGTACAAGTCAAATTTCAACTGATAATCAGTGACCTGCAGGATGGTTCCAGTTTCTAATCACAAAGGTGAGTAATTGTAGATATGTTCACTCTCAATCAGTGTTTTGTTGAAATTGGGTTGTTGGTTGACTTGGTGTGAGTTCTGGTCAAGCAGCAATCACCATTCTTTTTAGAGTAAGGCACAATCAAACCCCTAAATCACCCTGTGATCACCCTTTGGTAACTTAATAATCCCACAGCAGCTTAGAAAAACAGAACTCACTCATAAAATAAGACCAAAATGACAAAAATTCAATGAGCTGAATGGCAGTTATTCATTTTTAAAGGATAAACTGTGAAACAGCAGTTAGATCCCAAAAGTAACGGCCGGGGATATTTGGTCCCACTGGACTGGAACAAAGTCAAATGTTGAGGCCAACTGTGATGGAGGGTGGGTCAGCTACAATGACCCAGTTGGGCCCGCTGAAACAAAGTACCTTAACTCCGTGTTTTAAAGGGGCTGAAATGCAAAGTTTCAGCATTGTGATTTAGGCTTCCTTTGATGGAGTTGTAAGGACCTTCTGCCAAGAAAAATGCACCTGTGACAGTTCAGAAGGCGATGCACTGGTTTCAAGATGCTAGGTACATTGGTGATGTGATTCTGGTTGTGCCTGTTCTGACCCATGATTTGATTTTCTGATGCAGCGATTCTGTTCCCGCAGGAGAGGATGCATCAGTTCCACTGGAATAAGCATCTTAGGCCCACTTCCAAGGGTTCAGGACTTGGATGGCACCACTTAGCAGAGAAGACTTACAGATGGCAGAGTACAGGTGCAGGAATCAGGTGGTTGGAGGTCTGCTCTGTCCCTGAGACTTCAGGTCAGGTGGCCTTCCAATTAGCCCCTGGAGTCACTCTAGGTTCTGGGTTTGAGAGATTCAGGTTCAGTCCTTCTCACTCCTAGGCAAGAGGGCAGCAGGCACAGGTCAGCATAACAAGGACGGAGTCTAGAAAATAGCAGACCAGAAAAGTAGCAGGCATTCAGCAGCGCGGCAGTCCTTCTTCCTAGCAGAGTATCCTCAGGTCAAGAAGTTTACTGAGTTGGTGGGGTCAGGGGTCCAGTTCCTACACCCAGTAGTGCCTTTCATGTGTTAGTACTTCCAAGACCGGCCTTTGTAGTACATAGATGTCCTGCCCTGGCTCCAGAACTCACTACACGGGGTATGCAGTGTCCATGCTCCTCCCTCCCATTATGCCAAGGACCGCACATCAGGACACAGATAGCCCATCAAGTTATACCTATGCTCTCTTTGTTTGTGACTGTTTAGGGGGAAGTCCAGCTGTCACCCACCCCAGACCTGTGCTCAGGGACAAGCAGCAGATACCAAATATCAACATAAAAATGCCAACTTTCTAAAAGGGGCATTTTCAGAATTGCAATTTGAAATCCGACTTTACCATATGTTAGGATTTTAAATTGTGTTTCGAGAGACACCAAACTGGAAAAGTCTATTTCGTCCCATTTGTGAATTACTCTTATAAGATGCAATAATGTAATCCCAATGTTAAGCTATGGAAGAGATAGGCCTTGCAGTGGTGAAAAATTAATTTAAGGAGTTTTTTTTACCACCAGGACATGTAAAACCTAAACATGCATGTCCAATTTTTAAATTATACTACACCCCTCCCTAGGCTGTCTAGGGCCTAACATAGTGGTGGTGACTTATATGTATTAAAAAAGAAGTGTTGGACCTGGCAAAAGGTTTACTTTCCCAAGTCAAAATGGCAGTTCAAAACAGCACTTGCAGTCTCTGGATGTAGCCACTCAAATGGGTGTAGTGGCACAATCAGTGCTGCAGGCTCACTAGCAGCTTTTAATTTACAGGCCCTAAGCACATGAACAGTATTTTACTATGGACTTATAAGTAAATTAAATATGCAAATTGGGGATGAGCCAATGTAAACACATATTAGGGAAATAGCACAAGCACTTTAGGACCAGTCAGCAGTGTAAGGTGCACGGTGACAGAATCCTAAGATCAGTAAAAAAATAAGTCAGCAGAAACAGGAGGTCTGAAGGTACAATGCGACGGGAAACCATGCAAAGGATGCCAGGTCTAACATGTGTCCCCCCAGCTAAAAGTGGGGAGAGCTACCCAACCCATTGGAAGTTTTCTTAACTAAGGCAGAAGAACCTGGAGAGACCATAAGCATTGGCATGTTCTGTTCCAGGACAGTGACTCACCATGAAATTAATTCCCTATATGGAGATGGACCACCTCAATAGTTTGGCACTCTCACCCCTCACCCACATTAATCATTTGATGGGCCTTTGGTACGACTGAACCGGAGAGTGCACACCAAACAGGTATGGTCTCATCTTCCTTGGTGCCCAGACCACAGCATAAGCTTCCTTCTCTATTGTACTCCACCTCTGTCCCCTGGGAAGTAACCTCCTACTGATGAAGGCTACAGGTTGGCCCAGGCTCTCTTCAGTTAGCTTTGAGAGAACTGTCCCTACACCATGTTCTGATGCATGTGTCTGTGCAATAAAGTATTGGGAGAGTCAGGGACCTTGAGCGACGGTGCTGTGCACATGGCCTCCTTCAGACATTAAAAGCTTTGTGGCAGACTTCTGTCCAGATCACCTGCTCTGGCTGTTACAAGGAAGTCAACTCTGTCAAGGGTGCAACGGTGGTGCCACATCCCTTGACAAATATATGCTAGCTAATGAGGCCTAAGAGACCCTCACCTTTGTAGGGGTCTTGGGGCATTTCCAAGCCAGGATGGTTTGAATTGTGGCCTGGCAGAGCTGCAGCTCCTACTTGGTGACCCAAGTAGACACTGTAACATACCCTATTTGATCTCTACTGGCCTAGTAAGTCAGGCCTGCCCTCTGTAGGGCTTAAATCACTTCCTTGAGGTGGAAGAGGTGGTCCTCCCAGCTAGAATTTAAAACTGCAATGTTGTCTAGGTAGATGGCACTGAAGTTTTCCAACCCAGCCAGGACCTGGTTTACCAATCTGTGAAAGGTGGCAGGTGCGTTCTTCAACCAGAAGGCAATTCCCTGGAACTGGAAGTGCCCTTCTGGGGCAGAAAATGAAGACTTCTCCTTAGCACTCTTGATCAAGGCAATCTGCTAGCACCCTAACATCAGATCAGATGTGCTGAGGTACTTGCCAACTCCTAACTGATCTATGAGCTTATCAGCTCTGAGGAGGTGCACGTCATTCTTGGTGACCGTATTGAGCCCACAGTGGTCAACACAGAACCTAAGTTTGGGTGTGACACCTGGAGCGGTAGCCATCGGGACCAACACAACTGCTCCGCACCAAGGGCTGCTTGAGGGCTCAATAACCCCCAACACCAACATGTTTTGGAGACCTCTTCCTTAATGCTGGCTCTCACTCTGTCATACAATCAGTAAACTTTATCCTTTACAAGAGGGCTGTGCCCATTATTCGTATTATGAGTGCATCACGTAGTGAGGCCTGGGATAAGGGAGAACAAAGAACTGAACTGCTCCAACAACTGTTAGCAGTCTCTCTGTTGGTCTATGGTCAGTATAGGAGAGAGGCTGGGAGAAGCTGATACCCTTCACTAACCCATCCTGCGCCCTGGAAGATTGACATGCAGGACTATCAATGGGGTCCTTGGAGTCTTGAGGTCCAACAGGTAGCTGACATCACTCTTGTGCTCCTTCACCTCATATGGCCCAGACAGTGGTCTTGCAGAGCTCTTGGCTCCATGAGCTCCATCACCCACACTTTTGGCTAGGCTGAAACTCAACCATAGTTGCATTCTGGTCATACCACTGTTTCATGTCCTCCTGGCTGTGTTCGAGATTCTCCTGGGTGAGTTTTCAGAAGCATGTTGTCTGGTTACAGAGTTCCATCATATAGCTGACTACATCCTAGGGGTCCTTCCTGGGAGCTTGCTCTGAGCCCTCCTTCACCAAACTGAGAAGTCCTCTCACAGGGTAGCCATAGAAACATTTAAAGGGGTTGAAGCCAACCACCTTCTGCAGTACCTCCCCGTAGACAAACAAAATGCAGGGCAGGAGGACTGCTGCTATAGGCCCACAGAGTCATAAGGCGAACAAAAACAAATCAGCAAAATTGGAGGCAAGGAGGCAAAAAGTTTAGTGGAAGACCACCCTAAGGATTACAGGCCTAACGGCTAGCTGTGTGGACATGTGATCAGAGACAGGCAGAAGGCACCAAATGGTTATGGCAGGAAAAAGTGCCTTCTAAAATTGGCATTTTCAGAATTACAATTTAAAATCTGATTTTACCATAAGTTAGGATTTTATATTGGGATTCCAGAGACATTAAATTTGAAAAGTCTATCTCTTGCAATTTGTGAATTACACTTATAAGATGCAATAAGGTAATCCCCATGTTAACCTAAGCGATAGACAGCCATTGTAGTGGTGAAAAATTAATTTAAGAGTTTTTCACCACCAGGCCACGTAAAACTTACATTTCCAACTTTTTACATACACTACACCCTCCCCTTGGGGATGCCTAGGGCCTACCTTAGGGGTGACTTATTTGTATTAAAAACAATGGTTTGGGCCTGGTGAAAAAAGGTTTACTTTGCCATTTCAAAACAACAGTACTGCACATCAGGCTTTGCAGTGACAGGCCTGAATCATGTTTAAGGAGATACTAAAGTGGGTCGCTCAATCAGTGCTGCAGGCCCACTAGTAGCATTTAATTTATAGGCCTTGTGCACATGGAGTGAACTTTGCTAGGGACTTATAAGTAAATTAAGTATGCCAATTTAGGATGAGCCAATGTAATCACATTTTAGGGAAGAGCACAAGCACTTTAGCAGTGGTCAACAGTGGTAAGGTGTGCATATTCCTAAGGCCAGCAAAAACAAATTTGGCAGAAACTGGTTGTCTGAAGGCAAAAGGTCAGGGGGAAACCAAGCCAGGGATGCTAGTTCTAACAGGGCTTATTTCTTCTCATAGTTTCAAATGACCAGCTTTTCAGCCCAAGACTGATTGTTCATTCATTGATTGAGTAATTCATTGATTGAAACCATTTGTAGAGCGCAACAGCTGCTTCCAAAAGAAATGTCCTGGTGCTTGTGAGAGAAGACGACAGCACCGTAGAATTCTCACACAGAGAAAGATGGAATCTCGATACAAAGAATGGAGACTACGGTAACCAGTACAAACCTTATCAAAGGATAGAAAGTATATGAAACAAGCATGTCTTAAGTTGATCTCTTAAAGTCAAAAGATTTTGTGAAAACTTGGAAATAGCGGTTGTGAATTCCAAGCCTACTTCTTGGGGCCTTGATTTGCAAAAGACATTTTGATCTTAAATAGCGAGTAGGTATATCTCATGTGAACAGAGATGACATATAGGTCTGCTGTCCTGTGCCATAAATGGTCTTAGGACACAAGTACGAGGCTTTAAAGAAGCATCTGATTTGCACTGGTAGCAAGTGAACATATGATTATGCTGAGAGATGTGTGCACTTCTCATTCCCCCCCAAATCAGCCTGGCAGCTATATTTTGCAGCAATTGCAGATGATGGATCAAATGTTTGAGCTGACCAACTGACCAATAATCCATTACAATAATTAATTCTTTAAAAAATAATTATTTGTACCAGGTGTATTTCTAGCAGCAGCTGGAATGAAAGATATTATATGTGTGATGACAGAATCCTGTTGTACAAAATTATTTATTGTGTTCTGGAAAAGTCGAGCCCTTATCAGTTACTACACCCAGGTTATGGCCGTGAGACAAGTGTGTGGTTAAAGTTCCTAAGGTCACTGGCCATCAGACAATGGTCAATATTGTGTCCAGTCTGAATACTATAATTTAGGTTTTGTACCTGTGCAGAGACAAAGGACTATGATCCATCCTTGTAGTTATTTCCAGGAGATTTTTTCTGAAATTATTAGCGTCCTCTGACACTTCTCGGTCTAGTCTGCCAATCATTTGAGTTTCATAGGCCCAGGTAAAAAATTCAATGCAAATTGATTTCTGAAGCCAACAGAGCTATGTACAGACTAAACAGACTCAGACTCAACACAGAGGGCTCTGCTACTCCTGTTCTAAGCTTTTGGGGAGGATCTATAATTGACCTTAGCCAAGGTTTACATTCTGTCTTTTAAGAATGAAGCATACCAATAAAGGACTTTGCTTGCATTCCTAGTTTCCACTAGCCACCTAGGAGAATGAAATGAGGGATGGCCTCAAAGGCAGTGGATAGTTCCATTAAAACCAAAACCGCCACTCCTTTGTCCCTGATGTTTGTAATTCCACCAGATACTTTAGTTAGAATGGTTTCAGTACTTAGGCCTCTATTAAAGCCGACTGGGTTTCATGCAATAGTTGGTTAGATTCTGAAAAGCCATTTAGTTGTTTGTTGACTATTGTCTTTGTCAATTAAATAAAGGGGAGGGGCCTTTTAGAAATGGGGTTGCTGTTTGACTCAGGAATACACCACAGCCAGGCAGAAACCACCGGTCTAGTCAGGGCAAGTAAGTAACACACCAAAGATAACCTGTGCTCTTCCCGGCAGCTTGGCACAGAGCAGTCAGGCTTCTCACCAGAAGTAATCTACAAAGCATTAGTGCAACACACTCAGACCAGTGACACATCATAAATACACCACACGAGACTCCACAGGAGAATATATAAAAATATGATTTTGATTCCATAAATATCACAAGTCCAAAAACATCATAGAACACAGAGTTTGTGCCTAGACTAACATAATAGTTATCATACTGAGAATACATTATGCAACACCTCACAGGGGAAAAAAAAAAACGAAATCAGTAATATTCCACTAAGCAAGTGGTTGTTGAGTCATCATCTTGTGAAAGTAAAAGTCAGGCAAACATTACTTTATTGTTTAGTTCATACAATATTACTTTCCCACCCAGTTTAGTTGGACAGGTCATGCCAGGTATTCGTTATCCCAACAAAATAAGCAAGAATCCTCATGGCATATACATCTAGTCAGGGCAATGCAGATACGAAGGACATAAATGCTCAAATTGGAGCATCCCCTCTAAATGTCCTCTGCATGAGGGTCACTATGCATCAGCACATCTGCTGAGGCTAATTGGTGGGTAAAGTTCACTCCTTCTATCACAGGAGCTCCCACGCTCCTGTCACTGTGAGGACAGTAGCTGAAGTGGTGCTGGATAGACTGGGACCTTCGGTGAGGTTCCCTCCCTGATCTGCCAATGGGCCATGGTCAGCTTCCACGAGGTGGCCTCCTTCTGCACTACCACTGCTAGACGCAACCTTGCAGCTGCTCTCCCTTGAGACCAGAGGGCCACAGGGGATAGTGCCTATGAAGCTCCTGCTGTCTGAGATCTCCACCCACCACTCCTGTCTGCTGGCTGTCTCCCCTGAGACGCCATTTGATTTGGGTTCCAGCATCACTCTCTTGGGCCTGCAGAGGGAGACATAGCACCTCCCCATTCCTCACTGAACCCTGCTTAGTAGGCCTGGGCTTTGGCGGTGAAGTAAGAGGTGAGATGCGCAGCGTCCCGGCTCGGAAACAAAGGCGAGGCTGGGACGCGCATGCTGGGCAGAGCCTCAAGCAGTGCTGCTCACTGACATGCAGGTGACCGATTCTCCAAGGCAGTTGATGAGAGGTTCACCCAGCCTCCCACAAGCCTCATTAGAGGACGAGGTGGGGGTCTTCGGTTTGTAGCAGTTGGCGTGAGACTAGGAAATTCCCTTGTGGTACGTGCTATGCTGTCCCACTTCTCTTCACGAGCTGGGCCAGCAGAGTAGAGAGGTGCTCTATCTCTCCAACTGATGGCACAATATTAAAAATGGAGTGCTGATCAAGCACTATTCTGGTACTACGATAGTACCAAGTAAAGGTGCTCAACAGAAACTTGTGCAAAAATATTAAAAGTGCTCTTCAAACACTGGGCAGACAAAACAAACCAGGGAGCAGAAGACAGCCCTGTCTCCTGCTCTGAACTCCTAGGGGGACACTCGGGGGGGGGGGGGGACAACAGGTGCAGGCAGGCAGGCCAGCTCACATAAACCGGGGATAGGAGTGGTGGTTCTTCCTGGCAGTCCTTGGAGTGCTTAGTGCAGCCAAAGTCAGTAGGGCAGCTGTCAGGAGGGCAATATACAGAAAAATAGTCAGGCTGAAACACTTGTGCTCTCCCCATATGATTGACTCTACAGAGCCAGAGACACGAGATACGCCTGCTGTTGACGGCGCTGATGCTGGTGCCGGGTGGCTCACGGTGAGATGAGGCGGACAGACTGTGCCGTGTCCTTGTGCCACCACGGCGTGGCTCAATCCTGGGCAAGCCGGTCCGGGCACCGACTAGGGAGTGCTGGCGGGCCAGTGTCGCTCCTCTCTGCACCGGTGCTGTGCAGCCCTTGCGTTAGTGCCGTTGGTGCTGTTGCTCCAGTCTCAGATCGTCGGTGCTGACGGGGGGCTCAGCTTTACCATTCCTCACCGTTCCTCTTGCTCCCACCATTGCCACTTAGGAATCTGTAGTGGCCCGTGTTCCAGCTGTTTGCCACTTGACTGCAGTTGATTTCAGCCACACATGCACCCCCAGAAGCCAAGTCCCTGGAGGTTGCAGAGGCCTGCGTGGATCTAGAGCTTTGTGAGGCTCAAGGCACGTGGATACTTCAAGTGTACTTCAAGAGCTGCTCTGAGCGCCTAGAGGGAGAGGAGGCGGCAGACAGCAGGCAACAGACGATGGGAGGTAAACGCAAGTAAGCAATAAAGCAATTAACTATAAGCAAATAAATTGCGTGAGTGACAGTAATAGCAAGGAGAGGAGGAGAGGAGAAGGAGCAAGGCGTTAATGACGTTAAAGGAATAGTTGCAGCTCCATAAAATAAACTGTTGAAATTGTTCTAAGCGGCGAGAACCTAACAAAGGTCATTCGCAGAGAACTGTAAGGAGCAAAGGGGAGGTTACGTTCTTCTGGAACAAGGAGAAAAACAAAGAGCGGTAAGGCGGCACTAGCTGACTCAACGATATTCAAATGTACTAAGCAGGAACCCGAATGTGGGCTAGATCGGGATCCTGGAACTATACAGCCATTCCCAGGGAAACCCGCAAGACAAGTAGAGGCAGTGGTAGGGGGGTTCCAATTCAGAACCCTTGCCAATGAAAGTGATTTAGTGGAGAAGAAGGGTGGGATGTCCACTCTGGAACTCTCCTTGCCAGCCCGTGCTGACCCCAATGATACTGAGGATACAGAGGATAAGGGATCTATGGGGGGGGCAGGCCAGGGCTTGACCTGCGATACTGGGAGTACAATTCTGAATGCAGGAGAAATTGAGGGGAGCCCTACAATTCCTTCAAGCAGGAAACAACAGAATACACTGTTGTATTCGGAGTCAGTTGGGAACAAGGAGATAAGAAAAGCTAAGCCAAAAGTAAACACCATAACTAACTACTGCAACTATCTTAATTCAAGCACTGATTGGCTACAGATGCAATATTCCATGACTAGTGATCCCATAGTACTGCTACTGGGGGAAAAAGGCAATACTAATATGATGGGGGCTGAACTGGAGCAACTAATTGCTAGGTCTCTAAAGACCTGGCAGTCAGAAATACTCCCATCTCCACTGCAATCATTCCTACCAAAGCATAATTCTTTAAAAGTCAGTGAATTTGAAATAATTAAGCCATTAGAGTGGGATCACTCCTTAGGAGAGCAAATAAAGAGCCATGAACTATACAGGAATTATTTCTGAGCCCAATCAGGATCACAAAAACCTGGGAATTCCTTAGAAACAACCCCAACAGAAAGTGTCCAAGTGGAGCCAATATTACATCAGAATACAATAAAAAGGGACCTGAAGCGGAACAACTATCAATTAAGTGGTGCCGTAAGCTCTCAGCACCGCAGTCCTATTTTGAGGCCAAGTAGGAAAAAACAATTCCACATTATGCAGACATAATATGAATTCATTTAGTTCAGAGCTCTCCTCACTCGATAACTCTGTAATCGGAAACATAGTACCCCAATTAGACAGCATAACATTGGAGGACTTACATTTTTTGGATGGCAATTTCATAAAAGGCTTCAGGGATAAGGAAGACAAGATTTTGGAAGGCAAAACAATCAATAAGCAAAATGGGCAAAATTGGGAAAACAGAAACAACTTTTCATTAGATCAACCAATTTTCAGCATCATGTAAATTATATGCACAATATTGGACTCAATTGCAAGTGCGATCATGTCCCAGTGGCAAGTTACAGCCACAATACAGACCAGACTACATGATAGCCCTGGTAGAGGGTGCTGTAAGGGATAGTCTGCGGCAACAGTGTGTTGCCGATACGGTAGATAGGCAAACATGTGGACCACTGTTGGAAAAATTACTGGAAGTTCTGAAAGTAATTTACAATATAATTGAGGATTGCTAACATAGCCTCAAAAACGTAAACGTGTGCAACCGTGAGCCCACAGAAATAGCGTCAAGAACCCCAAGAACGCCAATGGATAGAACAGGCTGGCAAAGCCTAGGACGAGCAGGCTGCCCAGACATGAGCGATTGCAAAGATGAGATAGAGGGAAAGAGCGGAATCTCTGCATCAGAAATTGAAGCTTCAAGCATAGTAAGAAAGAGGGTTCAGAATAAAAGGCTTCAACAAATAGGGAAATGAAAAAGCAAGTGGAAAAGTTAGGGGGCATAAAAAAGCCACAGCAAAAAAGGCACAAAACACGACGTGGCAGTGAAGATCAGTGGAGCAAATTCAAAAAATTGCACAGCCTGTCCGACAACATATGTAGATCAAAATATCAAGACAGAGAACCCTGGAAAAACAACGGACAAAGATAGCAACTTCATGAAATCCAGGTTTGCTGTGCGACAAAAGCTGCAACTATCACTCTCATATAAATCATATACCCACTGGATTTAGGGAAAGTCAAACATCTAGCCATGGCATAAGGAACAAAAGGAGGTTGGAATCAGATCCAGCAGTAAATCCAGGGATAAACGAGGCAAGTGAGGAAGCTTACGACAATCTAATAGCTACGACAAAAATATAACATCTCCAGGCCTGGCTAGAAAATTATAGTGGCCAGTTGGGATATGACAATGTCCTGCCCGCTCTACCACACCCTGCACTCGACTGGGAAAATAAACAAAAATTGAATTCTGACCCTTAAAAACTCAAATACACGAAGGATGCAGGAACACAGATACTTCATGGAAGGAACAGGAAGAGCTAGCATTCAAACGATCTGATGCGGACACCAGTAGCAAAGAGAAAGATGAAAGTCGACTCCAAGGAAGACAGTTACAGGAAGGCTGCAAGCATATTGAGATCCATTCTGAAAGAAATAAAGAGCACGAAGATATGATTGTGTTTACTCCTGAGTATTCCTCAAGAGGGAGCCAAGATATTCTAAATAGGTGTAATATCTTATATCTGGTTACCTCCTTGCCAGGCCTGCATAATGTAACAACTAAAGATTTGCTCTGTGTAAGATTCATACAAAGAGTAGGGTCAAATGGCGAGGAATCATCAGAAACAGTCTGGGCTTCATCATGGATAGTAAAGCAGATCCTAAATTTGTCCAGTCTGATGAAGATCTGAGGAATAATCACTGTCATTCCGCAAAAGGACCTGTATCCATCAATATTTCTTGAAAAAGCTCAAAAACAAAACGTGTCAAGCAAGTACGAGCCTAAAGAAAACTTTGGCTCGATATTGCAGGGAGAAATTAGCTCCAAACAACAACTACCCGAATGAACAAACTTGAGCAACATGAGGTTCCGCTTGCTAGTTAATTCCCCAAGAAACATCACTGGTAATATCTCACAGCCACAGACGTATGAAGAGTAGCCATACAGAAGCTTGTAGCAAAAAATGGACCGCAGAATATAAAAGATGGAACTAGTTCACCACTAAAAGTTTTAAGCTGGAACATTGCCGGCCTAAAAGCCAAAACCGAGGATAAGAACTGGATAGAATTTATCAAACAACAAGATATCAGCTGCTTCCAGGAAACTTGGTCCATCAATGCCATCGACTTAGACGGGTTTTCCACTTTCTACCTACCCGCAACTAAACATAATAAAGGAAGACCCATAGGGGACGTGACCATCTGGGTTAGAACTTCACCACTGGACAATTCCGTAGCAACCCACGTCGTATTAAGTAAGGATATCCATACGCTAGTAGTAAAACACTTGGTGTGGTCACTTGAAATAGTGAATATGTACTTCCCACCTATCAGTTGGGTTCAAGTTAAGCCAGGAGTGCGGCTGCTCAAGGAGCATATCCTAAACAAAAGATCTGGAGGCCAGTGGAATTCTGTGACTGGGAAGGGCAATCATTCATGTAGCCAGTTTTGTAATAGCTTCCTATTAATATGTGGCGACTTTAACACCAAACCCCATTGTATCCATGGGGATGGATAAGTATTAGACGAAGACTACACTTGGAACATTCCGATCCTCCCCATCGAACATTGCCAAGATTCCAAGAAAGGAGAATTAATTTTTGAACCTCTAATAGAAGGAGGGATTCACATCTTAAATGGAAGAACTAATTCAGACAGAGCATTCAAATCCACCTTCCTAGATGGAAAAAGGCAAAGTATTATTTACTATATGCAATAAACATTGAAGCCTGGCATTACATCATAGATATGGATTGAGAGTGACCACGACCTGTTGTTAATAGAGATGGTCCACCCCGACATGAGCTCCCGGAAACCAGTTCTTTCATATAAAGAAAACTGTTCAACAATAGCTCTGAGACCAAACAGGAAAAACATTGTAAGGACAGATGTGGTCGAACCTTTTATGGGTGTCCCCAGTAATACCTGGATGTCATCACTCTCTGTGTTTCTTAATCTGCCAGGTAATGAAGCCTCTCTCCTACTGCAAAAATGTAATAGTCTTCTATTGCAAACTTCAAAGGAAAGAACTAGATATTTCAAAATCATCCCTAAAGTGACTGAAGGTTGGTTTGATGATGAGTGCTTGAAATTAAAAAAGGCGTTATCACGGGCATTAAAGAACCGGCATCTGAATAACTTTCATGAACAACAATTTCTCGAATGCAGGCAACAAAACAAGAAACTACTGCTACACAAGAAGACTTTTCCACACAAGCTCTGAAGAGATCTCTTGCACGCAATTTCGGCAGGAAATTCAAAACAGTTTTGGGAGATAATCAGGTGGGGATGTGAAGGGCCTCTAAAAAACCTAGAGCTGAACATCAACCCACAACTCTGGGTGCAGCAGTTCACTGCTTTGTATCAAGAAGAGGATAAGATCGTACCTGGAAGTATTATTAATTGAATAGGCCACAACCAAGGGTCGGATGGTAGCGACTGTAAACCAAGTAAGACACTGTTACTCCCTGAGAATCTTGTGGTAGCAACTAAGTGGCCCATTGTCCCTGAACATGAAACATTGGATAAATCAGCCCTCAACAATCCTCCTTGTGCAAACTCCATGCAAACAATCTGTGCTGCACCCCGCACCATGGAGCTAGCGCTTGAATTCAGTGAGAAAGAAATCGAACAAGCTATTCTTCTCCAAAAGCCGCATAAGGCTGCAGGCCCAGATGGTATTCCCTCAGATGTCTATCGTAATCAACTACCCTTATGGTTACCAGCTCTAACTCGCCTATATAATAGTGTTTGGTACTTTGAGGTAATCCCCTCTTCATGGAGGAAATCAATAATTGTTCCAATTCACCAAAAGGGGCCAACGGATATGGTGTGTAATTACAGGCCAATCTCATTGCTTGACAGTGTTGGATAAATGTTCGCTAAGCTGATTGTCACGCCTAGACCAGTGGCTAGAGAAAGGAGCTCTATTATCATTACATCAAGCTGGTTTTAGGAGGGGCCAAAGTACAACAGATCAGCTCTTTAAGCTGAATATGATTTGCTCCAAATACGTCTCCTTAAAGGATTCCTCACTGTACTTGGTATTTGTTGACCTTCAAACAGCATTTGACACTGTTGGATCGCCAAATATTATGGCAACTACTGTTGGAAATGGGAATCCCAGAAAAGATCTTAAGGCTGTTAATCTTATTACAGACAGGAAACACCGCCAGGGTCAGACACAGCTTGATAAATTACTATGCAGCAGAGATTCCAGTCCAGCGAGGTGTCAAACAAGGGTGTGTCTTGGCCCCAACCCTATTTAATTGCTATATAAATGAAGTAGGGCAAAAATTGAGGAATTTAAATTTGAATGTGCCAAAATTAGCGAACAAAAGCTTACCTATTTTGCTCTTCGCAGATGTTGGCAAGAATGGAGATATCTATGCATCGTCTGCTAAACAGCTTCAAATCATTCTGCGCCTTGAGGAATATGACGATTAATGAGTGTAAAATAAAGTGTATGAATCTCAATCAAAAGCAGAAGATGCGAGCTACCTTTAAGGTAAATAAAAAGTCTCTGAACCAAGTGCCGACTTATGATTGCCTGGGCTGCCTGGTGGTTGATAAATTGTCATGGACACTGCAAGTTTATAAAAGTAACATATCCCTGTCCCAACAAGCTGGAGCTGTACTCAGATTCGCAAAAGCCACAGGGAATCTCTCTGTGAGTTCTGTACTGCTTGCGTATAAAACGAAAGCGAGGGCTGCTGTACTTTACGGTGCGGAGATCTGGGGATTCAAAAAGACTCCACCAATACAAGTAACTGAAAATAAATGTATACGATGATTACTTTGTCTAGGTAATGGCACACCGATGAAAGCGATAAGAATAGATTTTAAAATGCAGAAAATTGAGGACTATATTGCATTGGCTCCAATAAGATACTGGATTCACATTTGGATAAAGGAGGAACTTAAATCATATAAAGATATAATGATTGACATCATGAACTTACAAAATCATCTGAAATTGCCCTGCTTTAAATATATTTCAACCACCTTGGCTGCAATAGGATTGGAAGAACTCTGGCTCCATCCAGGGAAAATCACAAAGCTTAGCCTAGCTGCTTTTAAAAAGGCTTATTGTGACCACAAGACACAGAACATGTGTGACTCACTAAGTCCTTTATTCAAGCGATATATTTTATTTAACCAAGAACTTAAACCAGCTGTTTTCATGGACAGTATTTACCAGGAGGAAAAAAGAGCTCTTTATTTTAAATTTCGCATGGGTACACTACCAGTGATTTCAGTGACTATTAAATGGCAGCCTGTTCCCTTGGAGAGAGACCTGATTGCTGCCCTTGCCTTTATGGTGGTCAAGAAACCTTATCTCATTTCCTCTTAATATGTCACTTTACGCTTGAACTTTGAAAACTGTACTTCCGACCACTTTTTTTTAAAGTATGGTGTCAGGAAGGGCAAGTGAAGTGTTGTGTATGCGTTCAGATAAAAAACATATTGTGATGACTGTTTCAACATACATCTTGGAGGCATGGAAGTTACGATCATCAATGCACCTACAGCTTTCAGCATAATAATAACTGGTCAGTGGTGCCCTATAGGTGTTTATTGCCTGGAGAAAATGGTGCAGGACGAGGCATGACAGGGATAGTTTCCTGGGACGTTATTAAGCTGGAGGGTTGTATCAAACGGGCCAACACGATTAGTTCCAGGATAATACCATCTAATTTTCAAGCTTTATCATGCCTCTATGGAATTGCTTAGTGTGTTATGCAAACAAACAATGGCGCAATTAGTTAGCCATTGTGGCAAAGCATTTTTATTATGTGATTTTTAATGTGTTATGTGGTGTTGGTAGTTGAAAGTGCGAAATTGTTATGGCCGGACAGGCTGACAACAATAAAATGGTAAAAGGAAAGACAGTCAAGATTAGTCCTTTGTGTAGTCCAGCAGTCCCTACGGCGGAGGTTCAGTCACAGTTTCAAAAGTGCTCTGCCCATCAGGAGCAAGAGCCCTCTGCTTATACTCCAAAATGCCTTTGTTCAGGGGGTAACTTCAAAGCAATCCTTTCAAGTCAAGCATAACACCCTTTCAACGCAGCCCTGTCTCCAGACATCAGTAGGGGGTAATCAGTGCATTGTGTGAGGGCAGGACACAGCCTATTGACATGTAAGGTGTGAACAACCATCCCTCTCCCCAGCCCAGGAAAACCATCAGTATGTAGATGCCTCTTATGTCACCCCCAGCACTCCTGGTTGATGGTTGTCTGGAAAGCATGCTCCAAAGGGAGCTGTCATCCTGCACCAGACGTGGATTGGAGTCAGGCTGCAAAAGCTGTAGAGTTATAAGCACAGCAAAATGCCCATTATCTTAAAGGGGCATTTCCACAATGGCAATAACACATCCACCTACACCAGTAAGCAGGATTTCTCACTATCATTCCAAACATACTAAAAATGCCCATGCTAGTCCTCATAGATCAGAAGATACCACATAAACATATGTTGGGGATTTCCAATGCAATCCCGTGAGAGGAGCAGCACTCACAGTAGTGAGAAACTAACTAGGCTGTTTGTCACAACTAGTGCATGTAGTACATAAAGACATATGTCCTACCTTTTACATACACTGCATCCAACTCAGAGGGCTATCTAGAGCCTACCTTAGGGGTGATGTAAGTGTGGTAAAAAGGGGGTTTAGGCCTTAGCAAGTGGTTAGACTTGCCAAGTCCGTGTGGCAGTAAACTGCGCACACAGACCCAGAAGTGGCAGGCCTGAGACATGTTTGAAAGGCTACTTCTGAGGGTGGCACAATCTACAGGCCTGGGTACATGGTATACCACTTTACAAGGGACTTACAGGTAAATTCAATAGGTCAAGCAGGTGTAAACCAATTAAACCACGTTTTAGGGGAGAGACCACATGCACTTTAGCACTGTTTAGCAGGGGTAAAGAGCCCAGATTTCTAAAGCCAAGAAAAAGTGTCAAAAAAATAGGAGGAGAAAGGCAAAATGTTTGGGGGTAACCCTGCAGAAAGGGTGATTTCCAACAGGGCCAGAAAGGGCAGTAGTTTGAAAATGTGTTGGGGTTCAACAAAGGTTTCTGTGACCACCTTCAATTGATGAGCAGAGCAAAGATTTAATGGAGAGGAGGAGGTTGTAGATCAAAGAATATTAAAGGTCCCTTCAATAGTTACAGGGTAGAAGAAGGAACAAACTTCTCATTGCGTCATGTATGTTGCAGAGGTTGACTGCCAGGATGCTCGGGAAATGTTGTAATGAGGCTGGCAATTTTTTTTATAGAGAAATAGCAAGAGAGGGGGGTGCCATGCTTTGGAACAACTCAAACATCCCTGTTATTGATTTTTTGAATCCTAGAAAGGAACCTATGTTGGGCCCACTCTGCGTTCGCAATTTGAATTTTCTGTAATATGCCTGCAATTTGTTTTTGTATATATGTTTATCATATACCATACAGTCTTTTCCACTTTTTCAGAGCATTTTGCAATCATCTTACATTGTGTGAAATTTGGAGTTTTACCAAGGTTCATGCTCTATGTGTACCTTCTTGTTTCTGCACAACATTCTTGGTGCTGACATAGTAGAATGTCAAAAGCAACAAGTAAGTGTTCGGTCCTAGTTAACTGAATTGACTTCTTACAACTACTAAAACGATGGTGGCTTAAAATGAGGTCCAGAGTGTGTGTCGGGCCAGGTGGCAGCATTCGAGGTCCATATCATATTTAAAAATCCTAAAACGTTAGGTATTTGCATAATGATAATCATCAACATTGATATTAAAATGTCCTAATATGATTAATGTATCACTATTTATTAGGCAGGTGGCTGCTGTTTCATAGAAGAACGGTATAAAGTCAATGGCCAGGCCTGTTAGGTCTCTGTTTTAATGTGTTTGAAAGAACATTTTGGGTAGGTAGCTACTGTGAGAGCAGGACGTCTGCTCCTATGATAGATAGTGTGATAAATATAGCAATCTTAAGGTTTTCTAAAAAAAGCAATTCGTTCATCTCTTTTTCCCTTCCTGGATATATGTTTCATTCGGTAGCCTTGTGGTGCTGCTGCAGCAATTTCTGAGATGGAGTCGGCTTTTAGCGAAGTGCCGTTAACAAACAGCCAATCTAAATTGGCTTTCCTAGCCAGGTCACTTAATTTGATACTGTGCTTCATCGTCGACCTGGTATAGTATCTTCCTTTCCAGGTTAGGCAACGTTGGCAGAGTGGCTTTCGTTGTAAATTTTGCAGTATCCTGCTTACTGACCGTGTGTGTATGAATGGCAACTGGTAAGGGAAGTTGTGAGATCAGAGTAAGATATATGACATGGAGGAGCACCTTGGAGAGAAAGTAGGAGCTCCCTGCTAGCTATCAAAGATACCTCTGCATTAACATTATTCCCAGAATCCTTTACGAAGAAGCAGAGAAGAAGGAGTAGGGATGGTGTGTCCTTTAAAAGCAGCATATTCCATGACAGTTGTGGGTACCCCTAATTAAAAGTGTTTAAGGGTGTACCGACGATGACTGCAAAACCTTTTACCAAAAGTCACCTATGCTAATGCTAACAAAGAGATAGTTAGGCATTCTGTGCAATTGTTTTTCTACGAACATAATTAGAAGTCACTGAATTTAATTAACACATGTATGCTAATAAACCTCTCCTCTTCCCCCCAATAACCACCCCAAAAGTTGTATATGAACCCACCACCAGCCAGGACTTAAAATTAGGAGAAACGGGAGCACTATCCCTGAATTCTAAGGATGAAGCGTCTATTTTGGGGTCTCGCTTCTGTGACACAGGTATGATGACTTGGAAGAGCAGCAATCTGCAGGTTGTGTGGTTCCTAGTAATTAGGAATCCCTCAAATTTGCCAAAAGTAAAATGTGATAACGGAGAAACAACAAGATAGCACACCGTGCATAATGTTTTGGGGAATTTACACGTAGTATTGGAAAATAAAATACAAACTCACGTGTTCCCTCATTCTGAAGTCTCAAACCGAAAATTCTAACATTGTATCAAAGCAATTATCATTCACAGGAACACCAGAGCCTCTCCTGAGTCTGCACTACTGTACCTTTTTTTAAAACTCGAGTAATCCATTTCCATTTTGGATGCCCAAACAAAAGAGAAACAAATGCTCAGAAGTCGGAGAGATAGTCACAGATGCAGGGGCTATTTGAAGTTAATAACGCTCCCATTCATTTATTTGCTGATACAATGTTAAGTACATCTTGGGTGATGCAAAGCTTGTATCAGCTACTTTAATTATTTCCCACATTTCCCAGTGTTTCGCCTAGTAGTAATCGGCCATTGGTTATCCCGATGCCACAAACACATCTCTAAAATTACTCTAGTGTTTCAGTAATATTTTCTTTCACATGATACTTGTACGTTTTTATTGATTTTTATTTTGGTAAAAGTGAGCCTGCCTTTCTTCATTAGTTACTAATAACAATGAACATCTCCCCCAACAGGTTAGAAGGATGACAACAAAAGTTGAGGCACATGAGCTAAAGCCTGATGGGCGTGGCACTGAAACGACGTAGACATACCCATTCCCATTAAAAAGGGAAGATTGACAGTAATAATTTTTAACTGAGCTGTCTGCGGCATCATCATCCTCCTGAACCACCCTGCCACCTGTGATGGTGAATGAATAAGTTAGCTCCAGATCAGCGCACCATCATTTATGGATGGCAGTTAAAGACAAAAGGATCTTATGGGAACACAAAGTGGACACGGTGGCTGTGGATGTCATCATGTCTATGACAGACTTCAAGAAAATGTCAAACCATTAAAAGAAGACGTCCCTTGTAGCAGCGTAACATTAGTCCCCGCAATCCCTTCGGTGCTGCAGGCCCCCGAGCTCCATGGGTGCATCCTCAGCACTGTAACCTCTGCAAAGGCATCAGGCTCCTAACTGGGTCTGGGGGAGGGGGGCCCTCCATGTACTTTGCAGGGTCCCCTTCACGTTTCGTTATGCCACTGATGTCTGGCCTACCAAGTGATAATGGGTATCATGAGACCCAGATAGCAGGGACAGATCCGAAACAACATGTGCTTAAACATTTTAATATTGGTACCCGATTGGCACATTTAAGTACTTGTCAGTCCCTGGTTTCTGGTACTATATACATCCAGCGCCTGAAGGTTAAATATTCAGAGTGGACTGCATCACTCTTGGTTTCACCCACATAAGTAGCACTGTAAAACCCTGTCTTAGGCTTGAGACTGCAGCTTGAGTGTGCAGTGTTAATCTCCCATTTTGACCTGCTAAAGTAACCCTTTTGAGAGACCTAAACCTTTCTTTCTTAATGCTTATTATTCACCTCTAGGTTAGGCCTTAAATGCTGCCGGGGCTGGATGCATGGTATTTACAAGTAAAACATAAATATTTTATGTTTGACATGCCCTGGCAGTGGAAAATCTCTTACATTATTTTTCACTGTAGGAAGGCTCTCAAGGCAGTCGAGGGGGGCTCACACATTTTTACACTTTTACACCTAATAAGTGCTAAATTCAGTTTAGTAACAGCTAAAAAAAATAATTCAATGACTCATTTTAATGAGAATTTGAAATCCAGTTTGATCATAGGGTTGGATCTTAAAATACTAGTTTGGAAAATACACTTATAGGATGTTGTCCTGTACCTGTCCAAAATGCTTTTCTGCCAGTGTCCAACTACCACTTGATTACTGCTGGCTACCCTGTGGTGAGATGTATTGCTCCCAGACAGTGGAGAAAGAGCTCTGTTTAAGAGGAGAGAGTTCCTGTCCTTAACAGAATAGTCTTGGGCTGTGCCAAGCCACTTCCTGAGATTGACTGACAGATGAAGCTCACACCTAAGTCTGCCTCCCACCGGGAGCGCGCAGCTGCCCAGAACCGGTTTAGAGGGTGAACAAATCATTGCCCCCCCAACCACAGGCTTGCACTGGGCAACAACATGCCACCCCTAGACCCCTCTTCAGAACAATGCTGGAACTGAGAAGAATCAGAAGGACTGTCCTGCTGTCTGAAGAATCTCAAGGAAGACTGGAACTCTCTGCCTCAAATGCAGGACTCCAGAAGTGTCAGTTGACTGGCATTTGGTTTGAGCTACAAGGCTACAACAAGCTTCTGGACCTGGACTGCTCCTCTATGCTGGCCTCTGTAGGAGTGAGTACTGCCCCCCAAGTACTACACCCAAGGTCCTGGACATTTGATTGTGGTCAGAGTGCACTCTTCCTGCCTAACTGAAATCTTCACTAGACCTGAAGCCCAGCATTGATGCGGACACCATTTTTCAATGGCTTCTCTGGGCAAGACGCTGAGAAACACCTGATCTCTGGCTTCACCAAACTTGATGTCAAGCAGCACCTGATCTCTAACTTCACAGGATTTGATCTGAGCAGCATCTGATTGCTGGCTTAACTGGACTTGACACCGAGCAGCACCCGATTGCTGGCTTCACTGGACTCGAAATCAAGCAGCAGACTAATATTCCAATTTCTAACACTAACTCAGAGAAATAGCAGGTTAAGTAAATTTACTTAACACCCTACAGGTGCATAAAACAGGTGCTTCGCGCAGTGCAGTTCCCCCCAAAAAAACATAATAATGTAGCCCTTACAGGCAGCTAGCTCACATGTGCCAAAATTCCTAAATAGTCCTTTTTTCCCGACTTCTTCTAGGCAATCAAAGATAAGGAACCTTTTGATGTGGTAAAGAAGGAACTGTGAGACTGAGGAATTAGAAATATGATGCTCTTCTTGATGCTGAATCTTGGCATTTTGGGGCATCAGATAATGTATTGGAGTGGCTTGAAAGGAATAGCTCAAAGGATGTTATGAAACAGGAAAGTGCTGCCCACATGTGACAAGTGCATTTGGACACCTTTGGAAGAGGAAAAGAGAGGCCGGATTCTGACCATCTGCAAAGCATGTCTGACATTAACCACTGGGCAAATCATACACAATGTGAAACACTGTAAACCAATGCCCTGCCTTTGTGATACGATCTCTGCTGTTGCTTAAGACTCACAAGAAATCTGAGAAAAACTACAGGCAGCCATTTAAAAAAAACACTGGCCAGACCTTGTTAGAAATTGGGTTTCTGGTGGCTGGAGGTAGGCACCCTGTTCAGGCAGCAACCACAATCCTAGTCAGGGCAACTCAGACACACACCATAAATTTACTTGTGCTCACCCTCTGGTAGCTTGGCACAAAGCAGACAGGCTTAACTTAAGCGGCAAGGGGTAATAATTTTATGCAACACTTCAAAGAATAGCACAGTAAAAAGACCACAAACAGACTCCTCAGCAGGTTAGAAGAATAGAGCTTAATTTTATGAACAAAACAAGACCAAAACAACAAAAATCCAATAAGCAGAAGTTGAGATTGTGAAGATTAAACTGAAATGTAGTGCTTAAAATCATAAGGTTCCAACTCTAGCTATCTGGTCGCGCTAGACAAGGTTAAATTAAAAAGTTCCGGCTGAGCACGATGGAGCATGGGTCCGATACAGTCTCACACAAATCCAGCTGAAGATTTACCTTTTCAAAAGTTGAGCCAAGAGTCTTGTGCGCAGGGAAGAAGTTCACTGGGAGCAAGGAGCGTGTCGCTGGTAGTGGACCTCAAGTGCGATGAGTTGGCCAGGCTTTGCGGACAGGTAGACTGGAGCTCAGCGATGCTTGCTGTGTCAAGAGAGGAACTTCTTCGGGTGAGCAGCACAGTTCCGGAGTAAACAGTCTCGTTTGTGGTCTAGAAGAGACCAAAAGTTTCATTTCAGGAGCCTAAAAACCTCTTTTAATGGCCCAGGACTGGAGACGTGACTCCTGGAGGTCAGGAGCTGGTTGGGGATGGGTCCAGGAGATGTGGGACTTTTTCACTACCAGGACATGTAAAACTTAAACGTACATGCCCTACCTTTTAATTATATAGCACCCTGCCCTATGGGTTACCTAGGGTCTACCTTAGAGGTGACATGTAATAAAATGGGAGTTTAAGGCTTTTGAAGAGGTTTTAAATGCCAAGTCGACATAGCAGTGTAACTGTACATACAGACTCGGCAGTGACAGGTGTGAGACATGTTTAAGGCCAACTTGAGTGGGTGACCTACAGTCCTACAAGTGGCATCTGATTTACAGGTCCTTGGCACTTGTAGTGTACATTTCTCGGGACCCATAATTAAATTAAATATTTCAATTGTGGTTGTACCAATTAAACCATGTTCAGGAATGAGAGCACATACACTTAAGCACTGGTCAGCAGTGGTAAAGTGCTGAGAGTCCTAAGGACAACAAAAAGAAATCTGCAAAAATGTGAGGCAAACAGGCAAAACGTTTAGGCGAAGACCACCCTAAGCCAGACAGGTCTAAAAGACAATCATTTATGTTTACTCTTACAGTTCAGGAGTAGTCAAGAATCCAACAAGAGACCAGTAGAATAATTATAATCATGTAAAATAAGAATCTCAAGCTGATAATACATTGATGCACTATTGTGGATTAATTTAATACCTATGTGTAGAAATGTGGAGTATTGTGTAGTGATGTTGGTTAGGCTTCACTATATGACACTCTCACAGTATCCCAATGATGGCCCATTGGATTCACAATAATAAATCCTTGGTTCAGCCCTGGTAGTGTGGCAAAGAGAAGTCAGGCTTTACTAGAGGAACATATGTTTAGCATTTCAGGATACCAACATCGACAATAAGTAATAGACAACTCAAAAGAAATCTGGCATTAATTTATAATAAAAAAAAGCAGACTTTATCTTAGTTTTGACACCAAAACAAAGTAAATCAGATACATATAACCAGAGTTACAGATTTTCAAAGGAACAATAATTCAAAGCAGTTCAATCAGTCAAAACTTTACCATCGCTGTCAATGGGAAAAATCACTAATAACACTTGGTCACTTGTGGAGTGAGTTCAGTTAAGGTTGTGCGGGTCCTAGGACCAAGCTGAAACAGTCAGACCAATTTTACCTGGCTCATGGGGCCAGGATATACAAGTGTCTTGGCTGTCTTTGCTGCTTTAAAATTGAAGCTGCGGTTGCTGAAAAATGGTACTTCGACCTTCGATCACTTACCAAGCAGAGTTCCAGGGAACCCACTGGAGGTTGAGCTTATGTAGGCCCAAAAACAGAATTCACCAGGCATAACAACTCAGTCAAAATTTTACCTTCGCATTTAGTCACTTTTTTGGTTGTTTTTCTCTCAATGTCGCGTGGGTCTCCTCGGCTGGCCGACTTGCGTTTCGATGATGATGGCTTTCTTCAGCGCGCAGTCTTGGTGCAATCCTGGGGTCCTGGTTCTTGTCATCGACGGCAAAGAGCTCCAGAGCTTCAGTGAGGCAAACTTGAATTTCAGTCTGAATTGCGGTTTACTATCATTCCCATGACTCTCGACGCTGAGTCAGTCAACTCAAAGTTTTTCACCACAAATCTCCAAATGTTTCTAAACTTCTGGATCTTCTTCCAGAAAGTCCTTTTGGGATCTTGCAGGGTCCACAACACCAGCCAGAAGCTCTGGTTTGTTCCTTTGCGACTTGGGACTACAATTTCCAGAGTGCATCTGGTCAATCCTTAAACATCCACTGGAAACAGGTCAGCTGGGTTCTTCTGTCAGGAGTTGATGCAGGTGACTATTGATAGGTCCTTTGTACCTATTGTTTACAGGGAGTCCACTCCTGAATCCTTAAAATTAAGGCAAAATCATATTTTTGTGAAGCCTAGAGTATGCAGCAGGTGCAGTCCTTATGATCTCAGTCCTTCTTGGTACAGACCAGGGTTTCAGCAAGGCAGTCCTTCTTCTGTTTTTGTTTCCAGGCAGGGATCTGAGTTGCTGGGCAGCTCTCCCATATTCATCAATGTTTCTGGGCGGCAAGCAGGGGGCACACCTGACCAAAGGGGTACAGGGTACCACCCTCTTTGATGACAACTTCCTTAAAAGTGTGGCATATGCTTGTCCCAGAAAGCACTGTTTCACAAAAATCCAAAATGGAGAAAATCTCTCCTGGAGGTTCAGGTCTGATTAAACCCACCCAATGGTGTGGCTAATTTTCCCCTAAACTCTCTTTACAGCCTCTCTCCCAATTCAATTAGAGGGGCTCCCACCTGGCTGGGGGTGCAGGAAGTGGGGTGATCTGGATTCTGTCCTACCTGTCTTTCTCCCTGGAAGACCAGTTTAGCTATCCAGCCCCCTTCCTGTCCTGGCATATGCAGCTGCAGATCTCCTCCTACCAGATGTCTCCCTTGTCTCAGCCCAGGCCACTTCACATCTCATCAGAGCAGTTTGGATCAGCCTGTCAAAGGCTGACCGATCAGGAGAGGCTGCTACAGAGTTTGAGGTACTTTAGGAAAGTGTTCTAAAACTAATTTCCTGCAATAGTTATAGCATATATAACCTTGGCAAGTTGCTGGGTTTATTATAAGTGTTATTTTTACACTTTGAATGACTGTTCTAGCTCACCCCTGTCAAAAACGTGACTTATTAAAGTTTAATAAAGCCGTCCCATGTTAGCCTCTCTAGCTAGGAGTGCTAAAATGGGGAAGAATTACATTGGCAGCTTATCCCTCACTGGGGCATATAAAACATATTTTATAATATACCTATACCCGACAGTTGAGGCACCTAGGGTAGAACCTCGGGGTGAGATATATATGTAAAAATAAGCTAGTTTACGATTTTCCAAAGTCAAATTTGGCCACAGTTTTATTTTAAAAGAAGAGCAAGGCAGCGCAGGGCTGGCTTTTAAAATGACAGCTGGCAACATAGCAGTCCACATTTAAGTGCATTAAATCTAATGGGCCTCTAAACCTACTTGCCCTACCCACATACTAGGGATTTACAGGTAGGTTGTCAATATCAATTGTTATTACACCTATTTACCAAACATCTTTTAAATAGAGCACTGGCCCGGGGCCTTGTGTGCAGAGCCCAAGGCACAATTAAAGTCAGAAAACACCAGTATCAATCAAAATTCAGGAGGGGGAGTGGGGGACACTACAAAAGCCCTGTTCTCTCACACCAACAACAAGACTTGGCAGAGGTAAGGTGGAGTAGAATATCTCTCCCCTTTCAGAGGTCCTGGGGAAAATGGCAGCCGTCTAACTAGGTGGAGAGCTGAACTGCACTTCCCACAATGCACTGGACCATCTACCTTTGGGTGATCCCTCAAAGGGCCCAATGGCCAGTGATTCCTTGGTACCGGAAGGTGCTTTTTGACTGTGGTGAGCAGGGGACTAGTAAACCTAGTCCAGGAGAGTCTGGTCTTGCCCTTGGTCTTTGGCTTGCTTCCCTCTTGCTGAGGTAATCAGTCTTCGGTCCAGGACGAGCCACAATCAAGCAGTTCTAGGAAGATTGTCACAGGTTCAAGGTATCACATCTTTGAATCACACAGGTTCCTGTTGTCACCAATGCAGGTCTTCCTCTGCAAGTTGTTGCAGATCTGAGGTTCTGGTGCCAGGGGTACCCCTTAAATCCTATATTTAGGGGTGTTAAAGAAGTGGTTGCAACTAGCCATGGGCTACTTGCTCCTGTGGGTAATCCGCCCCTGAGGTAACCACATTCTGTAGGTTGTGGTACCTTTCGCACCGAGCCCTCTATTCTGCCTCTTTGCAAGAAGGCACAAATCTTCCTCGAGGGTACAGACCAGGCTGCCCACCCTAGAGGTGTGGCTAGCCTTCTGGGAGTGTACACCTCCTGACTGACTAATTTTTCCACCTACCAGGTTGCAAACGTGCCTCAGGGCCGGGGGAGTGCTTTGTCTTTCACTGGTAGGCAGCATGCTTGCTTATCAGAGGTAGTGTGCCATTTGAAACTCACCGCCTTGATGCACCACTTCACTAGTGTTCCCTTCCAGGCCTTTTTCCTGGCTTCTAGGAATGTTCATACCTCTGCCCGCCCTGTCTTGGTGGCAACAGCTGAGAGATGGCAGCCAGAGCACAGAAAAACTGGGGTATCTCAGTGGGCAACCTCTAAGGCTGCTCTCTGGGTCCATGCCACATTACCTTCGACACAAAATTTGTGTCAGAGTTGAGAAGGCACTTAGTTTGATACCCAACATGACCCACTTCAGCGGTACTGCAATGGAGCTAGTGACCTCTGGTTTGCCTATGTGCCAGGCAATGTTATTCTTTGGACAGTTTGACACTTATAGTAGCCTTTAATGGAAAAGGGCACATTAGGGACATTACTTCAGAGGAGCAAGTACCCTCTTTTGGTTTGGTAGTGATGTGCAGGGGTGTCATTCAGTGGTTTTTGGTTCCTTGGATGGTGAGCATATAGTACTGATTTCTGTACATTTACCTCATAAGGGTATAGGTGTCTGCTCTGAGGAGGTGATATGCACTACTACCCAATAAAGCTCTGATATTGAGGATGAGTGCAACATGAACATGGATAGGGATATGTAGGTTGACCTATAGAAACCTGCAGAGGAGTTAATGAGATTGTCTGGATTTGTGTCTTGAATGGGATTGGCATATGTTCAGCACCAGAAACATTTGGAAGAACAGCATTTCTTTATGACCATGAACCCATGGTTCCAATTTAAAGCTAGACTACTTTTTCACATGGCTAGATTAACTAAATAGATTTAAAGACAAACTCTGTGGTACACAGAATGCTAGCAACAATGGTGTTAGACCTGACAGCCACAGGGTCGTTTTCTTTGCAACTTGTTGCCTACCTCCTCCACTTGTCTGACCTTCTTTTTGCTGGCTTTTTGACTCTGTGCACTTTACCATTGCTAATCAGTGCTTTGTGTTTGTGCTCTCTCTCCTAAATCATTATAACATTGTCTCAACACCAATTTGCATGTTTAATTTACTTATAAGTCCCTAGTAAAGTTCACTACATGTGCATAGGGCATGTACATTAAATGCTGCTTGTGGGCCTGCAGCAATGATTGTGCCACCCACTTAAGTAGCCCTCTAACCATGACTCAGGACTGCTATTGTAGGGCCTGTGTATGCACTTCAGCACTGCCATGTCAACTCAGCAAAATAACCATTTTGCTAGACCCAAACCTTACCTTTATATATATATTACCCCTAATGTAGGCCCTGGACAACTCAGAGGGCAGGGTGCAATGTATTTAAAAGGCAGGACATGTGTGTTTAAGTTTTGTATGTTCTAGTAGTGAAAAACTCTCAAAGTTGTTTTTCACTACAGCAAGGCCTATTTCTCCCATAGGATAACATTTGGATTGCTTCATTATATCTTATATGTTTGATTCACAAACGGTAAGAGATAAGTTTGTCAAGTTTGGTCTCTCTGGAATCACAATTTAAAATAACAACTTACGGTGAAGTCGGGTTTTAACCTGCAGTTCTGAAAAAGGCACTTTTTGAAACTTGCCATTTTCTTACTGTAGCCTCTTGGTTCCAGCTGCCTACCTCCAATACATGTTTGTGGTGTGGTAACAGCTGGGCTTGTGCATTCCGTCTTGACATCCACACAGAAAGGGACCTTAGGTGTGACTGATAGGCCATCCACAGCCTGATGGGCCATCCTGGGCAGAATGGGAAGGATGAGCTGACAGTTAGGCGTGAATAGTTAGTGTCCTGTTCCCACACAAAGGACTGCATGCTTCCCTGTAGTGAGTTTTGAACCAGGACAGGAAGGAGGACCTCTGTGCACTTCAGAGACCTCTCTTTGAAGTCAGCCGTCCTTCTTCCTGGCAGAGTATGCACAGGTCCTGGAGTGTACTGAGTTGGTAGTGTCAGAGACCAGTACTCTTTCTTTGAAGAGGGAGAGACTTTAAAGAATGAGTACTGGTGTCTTACAACACCAACTGAGTACACTCCTGGACCGGTACATACTCTTCCAGGAAGAAGGACGGCTCTGCTGTTACATTAACAGCTGCTCTGCTGAGCTGCTCCCCTGCTGGACTCCTGTTTTGCCGTGCTGACCTGCTGCCCTCTTGTCTGGGAGTGAGAAGACTGGACCTACATCTCTACAACGCAGAACTCAGAGTGACTCTAAGGGCCAACTGACTGGCCTGTTGTTTTTTGAAGCCTCAGGGACACAAAAGACTTCAACTCACCATGCTACAGCACCTGGACTCTACTTACTGCAAGTCTTGCCCTGCCAAGTGGTACAAACCCAGCCCAGAGCCCCTCGAAGTGGGCTTAAAGTACTGCTTCAACCAGAACCTGTGCATCCTCATGAGAACCGGTATGTGTTCATCTTTGCATCAGTTGGAACCAATACATCCTTGTTGTTGCATGGAGTAGACCTGGCACATCGCCCTGGGAACAGGGGCATCGCCGTCAGAATTGACACACCGCCTACTGCAGAAGCAGCAGCTGTGCATCGCCTTGGGAACCAATGTGTCAAACTCAGAACTGCTACAGCAATGCAGTTGCATGGAGAAAATCAACGCATCTCATCTACTGCATGCATTGCTTCGGCTACACCTTGCATCTTTATCAACATAGACGCATCCTGGATTAAAGTATTTAAGTTCAGCAGATTCAAGTAGGTCCCTGTGTCTGGGCCGTACGCCATTTTGGTCAGCCTGAACTATTGACGTTGTCCTGGTCCAGCATGCATCATTTCAAAGAATACATAGACACAGATAAGCCAGGAATTATATTTTGGGGAGGATACAAGATGCCACTGTGAGGATGTACCATTATCCTTCATAGCAGGGAAAACAAATGAAAAACTTAGAATCACGAGGGAGGCAGAAAAACAGCTTGAATCGAATTGAAAAAACGCAGGTACAAATTGGAGATGTAAGTAATAGCTGTGTTAAAAGAAACTGCAGACATGTTAGAGAATGAAGCGTAAATGAGCACTCTGGGCACAATGCAACTTGTACATAAAGAGAATAAAGCAAGAAATGGAATATCATGACTTAGCATTAGAGACAACGAGAACCACTGAGTGTGGGAACTTAAGACCTACTCCACCCTCAACTCCAAGAGGTGGATGATCTCAAGGACTTTGTGGCCGAACCGAAGGTTACCATACTAGACCTTGGTAAAATGATGGTGCTTGAATAGGAGCTGTCTGGAGAAGTATTAGTTGCAATATAACAGCTTCAGATTGGAAAATCCCTCAAATTGATGTTTTTCCAACTGATATCTGCAAGGGATTGCTATTAGGGTAAGAGGGTGTAGGCCAGCTAAGTTGTGAGATGTGTTTCTCAATAAAGCTCTGTCCAAAAATTATACCTGTATTCATGAAACCAATAAGCCAGTGAAGAATTGCTCCTCCTCTAGACCAATAATAATTGGGCCTTTGCACCACAATGAGAGCCTTCATAGATAGTGGACTGCCAAGCCATAGGTGGAAATGCCTATGCATAGGTATTATACAAAGTCACGTGCAGAAAAGGTATGCTGTACCTATAAAGGCAATAACTCAATCACGAAAAGACAACAAAAACACTAGGGTTGGGGGATATAATCATGAAGGTGTCCCTCTCTGGTGCATCAGACTCCTCTCTGATCTCATAGTCCTGATAGGGCTTTGGAGAAGGGATAAAATAGATATCTCCACATTAAAAGGTGTGTGGAGAAAAAGGTTGCAAATCATTCTCTCATTTTCACAATGACTACCATTTGGCACTGAGATGTATTGCAACCTGCAGTTCAGGTATGCAATGATGCATTATGTTAACCTGAAAGCAGAAATTCATACTCTGAGAATTAGGTACTAGCAGAGACACTGAGCAATATGGCTATTTATAGGGACTACAGGACCCTGAAGAATATTAAGCCACACAACGTGGACTGCTCAAAGCCTAGATGGATGGATGACTGGCTCAATTGAAGACCAGGATAGAGTAAGCAGATGTATCCAAGGGAAGTAGATATTCATTCTGGTTTATGATGACTGTAATACAAAGTCATCATGAAGGCTACTGTGAAAGGGAAAACTACTGAAATTTAGTAGAATATACAACAAACAATTACTGAGGTCTGTGTGCTGTAAAAAGTGAAAGTTATGATGATGGCAATTCGGGAAGAAAACTTACCAAACCAAGGCCCAGATTTACAAGGATTTAGGGCCCCTGTTGCTTCGCAATTTTTGGTGCAACAGCAGTGAAAAATCAGCTACATATTTACAAAGTGGTGCTAGACTTGTCTATCGCCACTTATCTGAAGTTTACACTATTTTGTTGTAGTGCCGCCTAACCTTGCACTGTTTAAAGAAAATATATGCAGAGTAGGTGTTCCCTTCAAAAAATTATGCTAGACAGCTAAGGCCATATTTACAAGCCTGCTGAAAAATTGTGCGCTCATCAGATAAATTATGCTAATACCTAATAGCGTCAAAATGTTAACGCCTGGTCAGACCCGGTGTTAAAATGGAGCACAGGCACAGGTATATAAGGAAAACACAGATTAAGCATTCTGGCAACCACCAGGGAAACATGGACCTGTTAATGCTCCAGCTAGGCACCCGAAGAAGAAGACTACATCAATGTCAAGCACTGCTAGCATCACCACAGCACCCTCCAACACCATTGCACCAGCTACAAAGGCAGCGCAGGAAGAATGAATGCATGCATAGACTAAGCTCAGCCATCCTTGTCCAAAGAGAGGAGACCATCATAGGGTGCTACTGGCTAAAGCCAGAGCCCATTGTGCAGCTGCTCCACCACATTGCACCACTGCACCCAGGATGCATATGTCAACCAAAATACCACCCATGACCAAGCTCCTGGTTATGCTGCACATGCTGGCCTCTGGCTCTTTCCAGTCAACTGTGGCAGAAATGGGTGGTTTTTCCCAGCCCTCCCACTCCTTGCTGCCAATTCTGTTGGATGTCATCATCCACTTCACCAAATCATCTTACCCAGCACCCATTCAGCAACTTTACTGGGTCTCAACGCCGCTTTGTCAATACTGCTTTATCACATACATCACTAAGTGTGGAAGGGCTGTACACTGGGTCATGATGTGGGTGTGCCATCACATAACATATTGCATATTGGCTCACATATATGGCAATATGTACACCTAAGCACAGTAATAGGGATGCAATCACTATTGTGCAAACAGGAAAATACTCCACACATTACTCAAGAAAAGCTTTATTCGGTCCATTGACCATCAAAGCAACACAGTGCAATAAATAATCACAATTAAATACCATTGTCTATAATCAGTATAAAACATTAATACATATAAATAAAATCGAGATACTCCTGAGAATTCCATCTAAATCATCATCATAAACCCTTGTTTTTTTTTTTTAAAAAACAGCAACGTATATGCCACACAGCTACTAAAAACTTGCTAACTGCAATAATCAGATCATATGAACTGTGACTTTTTAAAATCCTTAGTGCAGAACTACAATTACTCAATCCCATATCTCGACAAATTTTACAAATCCATCTTGACCATGGGGTAAAATCCACACATTACTTGTTTTTGGTCTCCAAATGTGTACAGCAGTCTACAGCACACATAGAAATAGCAAACTGCCAACATTGAAATGGCATGTGGAAAAAGGACACCTTCATGCACATACGCAATCACAGGGCACAACAGCTGTCTTATGGTATAGAACACACACAAAAGAATCAAAAACACTCAACATGGCTCTTTGGCAGGTCATATGTTTCAAGAAATGAATTCCATATTCAAAACATCACACACATCCTGCATGGGTGAACGGTCATGCCATTCAAATCACACAATCACCATGCCCCTGATGCTCTACACTTGTCTGGAAGGTGTGCCACAATACATCCATATAATTATATATGCAAACAGAAACTCACACAAAGCAAGATGAAAGTCGGATTCCCTAATTTGTACACTAATACCATGCAAGGCCAGTGAAAAAGATACAAAGGCAAGTCTAACACTGTCTCCCCTCTTCCATTGCAGCGGACAAAGGATATGGCATCCAGCCGTGGGTGATGACCCCAATAGGCAACACACAAACTGACACAGGGCAAGCATACAATGAGGCACACACAAAAAACCAGGGATGTGGTGGAGAAGACATTTGGCATTCTTAAGGCCCGCTTAAGATGCTGTGTTTCTTCTTGTTGCAAACTGCTGTATTCACCACCACTTGTGTGCAAAATAATACTTGTGTGCGCCATATTGCACAACATTTGAGTGAGGACTAATGTCCCCTTGGAGGAACAGGAGAAAGACCCAAGGGAGGGAGATGAGGACAATGAAACCCCGCCACATGAGAGGACTGTTTAATACTGCTGCTGGGGCTCGCAGAAGGGCAAATATAGTTCAATTTTGTTTTTCATGAACATTGTAAGCAAATAGCCACTGTGCAAATAAATAAATAAATCATTTGTACACACAACTGTCTTGGAGCATTGTTGACATTAGGATGCAACAGCAACTCACCCACAACTCTGAAACCATGACTAGCCCACAACAGTTGGTAAACAAGGATTCACACACTCTGAGAGTCCCAACAAACACACACAATGCACTGATGAAGGAATGTGCTAGTGAAATATATGCATTGCCAGTTGTACGTCCATATCACATAGCTACACTCATCTCACAAGTCTGTCAAATTGAAATATAACAGCAGACCAAATTTATATCTAATTGATTAATGCCATCTATATGTTAGGCATAGGTAGGACAGCAGTAGGCAGTGCCAGCATCAGTGGGTCACTCTGAGCTATGTGACAAATCAATGCCTTACTGGCACTATCACAGTTGAAAACTACCAGCACACCCCTTAGTGGCACTCACATGTATGACAAATAGTGATGTAATTGCAGAGGGACAGCACCCTGTCTAGCCCTTTCACACTGAAGTCAGTTGTCAACTTGCATTTATGTCACACAATACCATTGCATCTCTCAAAGCCTAGGAAATATGCATGTGGCAATCAGGACCCATACATACTACAAGCATGTTGTACATGTCTGAACAAATCATACAAGCAACCCATGTATGTTGGCTCCTGCTGTGTGGGAGTACTCATGTGAGACACACACATTTTGAAGGACAACTGTACTCAACTGGCCCACCCACTTTGTGGCGGTCACTCAGACTGTACAAGTGTTGTGGCAGAAGTCTGTAAATGTGCTGGACTCAGTCACTCTCCTGCCTGCAATGGAAATGCTACAGCAAATAGATAAGGTCCTGGTCCTGTTGCTGAATCAAAGTGGATGAACAAGTATTGTTTGGACCAAATACTGTAATGTGCATGAAGGGCTGGACAGTGAGGATGAGGAAGATATGGAGCACATAATATGTCTAAAAACAGTGGCAGCCAACTGACATCTGAAGCCTACAGTACACAAGGTAGCTGCAATGTGTGTGAATCACTACAAAATGTCCAAGATAAGTGCACAAATCAATACTGTAGCTGTGTAAGCCCACACACAAGCTTACACATCGTGTAGGACACTTTACAGCATACGCACACTGACTGCAATTCCACCCGTGTGCAAGCCCAGCATGAGTGAGGCATGTTGGAAGTGCCACTCTTTGTGCCCCAGTTTTGCACATATGTCCATGTTCCAATATTTATAAATGAAGTATTAAAGCACAGAAGGAATATATTAAAACCAATTATCACAGTCCCTAGTAGAAAACAGGGAAAAACTAACACCAATTGACCTATAAGACCCTAGTAGATGATGGGTCAAGGCTAGCACCTGATTAACCTTTAAGTCCCTAGCGTATGATGGGGCAAGACTCACACCAACTGACCGTCAAGTCCCTAGTAGATAATAGGGCGGGGGAGTGTAGCAAACATTAGTGTTACTGCTCTTTAGTCTGCACTGATTTGTAGCCCGACATCCTTGTCGGACATCAGCCCTTCCATGCAGAGTGTGTGCAAAAAGTAAGTTTGTGGAATAAAACAAAGTCCACAGTCAAAGTGTATGTAATCAACATGTTCACAATTTACTACCTCATCGTACCCCCTTGTTGCCCCTGCATTGTGTGTACCATAACATTGAACTTGGGCAAATGCAAAGAAGCATCATCGGGACTGGTGTTTGGGGAAACCACCTCATCACACTTGGGCACAGAAGAGGTGTTTCAACTCAATATAATGTATCATATACCAATATGAGTGAAGCTAGTGCTCTGAAGGACTGCATTGACCCATCAATGAATACAAGGATTGTAGAAGTGACATCCTAGGACTCACTATTTTAATTGGCAGAAGATAAAGACACACAAATGACATATACCACTCATATGCATATCAAGATAATAATAGATACACTCTTACAACTGTCTGTCTACCACATCCCTAAACAAGTCACCATCACAAAATGTCCCCCTCTAATCTTGCATGACAGCCTGCACTCTGCACTTTGGGATGTTGCACCCCTTCTGAGACATGTGTTCAATTCTACATGTAGACATACAGACCATATTCAATGTCAAGCCCATGGCCTCCCTGGGGGTGACATGGGCACTGGAATGAGCTGACAACACAAAGTTTGCACCTGAAGCAAATATCTGTAGTTTTTATGTACATGAATAAAAGAAAACAATGCCTTGCCATGTAATTATCTCTGTGAGGCATGCACCATCACCCCCGTCAACTGATGAAACATAAATTAGGCACATGTGTAGATAGCAGTAGTGACATATAAACATTCATAAGCAGGATAACAATCCACATGCCTGGGCAAATGTTGACGTGTACAACATGACACCATACATGTTGAAACACAAATTACACACATTTCTACCAAAAAAGATGCATAGTCCAAATGCATGTTTTTTATACCTGTTGCACCTGAAAAATACAGGGCATAACATGTTACGCATGTGAAGATCTTCATGTTTTAATATTGGTGCAACGTCAAAAAATGAAGCATTGTGCGCAGCGTCCAAACGTGCCGCATTTGCACAGGAAGTGAGGTAATGGATCAGTTGTGCTGCAAACAGGAACTGCAAAGTTACGTTCACTTTCACTTTCCTTTTCAACTCAGTCTTTTTGTCTCTCTTTGAAGGAGGTTGTGTTGTTTGGAGAAGAGAGTTGGAGTGCTGTTGGAGTTGTGAGTTGTGTGTTGTGCTGTGTTGTGTCCCTGTACTGTTCATTGTGTCAATTTAATGTTTAGTATTTGTTTTTTGTACTGTTTGGTCATTGTATTGTTGGGTGTTTGTCATTGGGGTAGTTAGGTAGTTGAATCAGTTGGGGTTAGGTCATAGTTTGTTTTTTGTTGGGGAGTCTAGAGTGCTGTGGGGTAGTAAGATGTTGGAGAAGGGCACTTTGGTGCTGAGGAGGTCGGGATTCATTTGGTTGGTCATTCACTACCTCGCCCACATGGTGGCCCAGGGTGGCAGGGAAATACAAGGGTACAGGATCAAGGCCAGAAAGCTGCGTTGGGACAAGGTCCCAAGCCATATGAGCAGGATGTTTAAGGTGGAGAGGACTGACTGACAAGTAAAACATTGGTGGACAGACCTAACTGCATGGGAGAGTGACCTGATGGACTTCCTCGGCATTGAGGTCAGAGGAACTGTTTGTGAGTACAAAAACTTTCTTGTTGGCAACTGTTGTGCAAATGCGAGTTCATGTCTGTATGACATAGGCCAACATTTACAAAATGAAGCATGAGGGCAGGCTAGTGGGTAGTGTCTAATTGAAAAATTATGTATGTATCCATGAAGAGGCAAGTGAAGCACCATACTACAGTTAAATGGTACATCCCTCACCTAATCCACAGTATGTTATGCATGGCTTATTTTGACACAAGTCTAATGTGCAGCAATGTTGGCACAACTGTGGCATGGTTGTTTAGAAAGAATTTCACATGAACATATGTCCTTGTCCACTAAAGGAATGACAGCTGTTGTAAAGTCATGTACATGTGATTATAGAAGTGATGCAAGAGTAAAGGAAATCATGTCTGAGTATGTCCTTTGAGTCACAATTTTATAGAGTGACATCATGATTGTCTATGATCTAAAAATGATGCACTGATGAGTCATTTGTAACATGTGGACAATGTTGCTGAGACATGGATATATTGTCCCTGCACATATGTTTACATGTAAAGCTAGCCTACCAATGTATGTCAGAAATACATCTCATTTGGTCTTTTTAAGTAATCAGTAACCTACGTCCCCTATGTAAATTAGGAAAATCTGTGTGACGTGCAATATGTCCATGTTATTCATTGGTCAACATTCACAATGCAATGTCACATTTTCACTCTTGCAGGTGGTCCCCCTCCTTATACCATTGGAGAGGTCTCCACTTTTTCTGACTCTGAATCTGCCAGCAAGTGTCAATATGATGTGAGATGTGCTATGGTGATCTGTGATGCCATTAAACAATTACATCCATCTCATTACAGTTCTTATAGGTAATACATTGATGTGGACTGATTTGTTGCACATGTGTTTAAGATGTGAATCCCAAGTAAACAATGCACTGTTGTCAACATGTACAGAACGGGCCTTGGAAATATGTGTCATGGTATTTGAGTGCCAATAACAGTGTTGACTGTTATGAAATGTGCTTGAAGTTGAGGGTCAGACATGTGTATGGACTTTGTGAATCTGTTGTTTTCTAAACATTTGACTGCACTGTGGGACCCACGTAGCACACATGAACTCTGTTCATGGTGAGATATTTCACCATGTGATTACTTCCCTCATTATGCTGTAAAATGAGGGACAACTCAGAAATGCCCACGTCTCAACCACAATGGAGGTGTCATACCTCATATTTAGTGTTGCAAGTCACTACATTGCCAGCACGTCATCCTCAGAGATGGTGACCTGTGTGTGTGTGCTGAGGGATGTCCATACAACATTGTCAGACCACATGCCATCACATGAAACATTCTCTGATAGTGATGATCCTTCAAGGGGCCATAATGTGATGCGAACAGTGTCACACCATGTACTGCATTAGTCAGTCCTGTTCCAAATTCCCAGGGCAGAATACATCTTTGACCAGTGATCACCCCCATATGAGATGATGGCACTGAGTGCTGTAGTGCTACATGCAATGCATATATTCTTAACTTGTATACAAAGTATGGTCAACATGGTGCTACACATAAAGGTACTCTTGGAAACCTCCTTCAGTGATAGTACAATTAACCTGGTACACAGCTGTGCGGATATTAGAATTGTGTCACACTCTGTTAGAAATGGGGTATTTGGTTGACAGTCAGGTTGCCCCCTGTCCAAGCAAGGACCCTCACTATAGTCAGGGTAAAGGAAAACCACCCTCAGTTAACCCCTGCTAACACCCTTGGCAGCTTGGCATGAGCAGGCAGGCTTAACTTCAGGAGCAATGTGTAAACTATTTGTACAGACACACACAGTAACTCAGTTAAAAAACTACAAAATGACAACACAGTTTTAGAAAAATAGGTAATATTTATCTAAACAAAACAAGACCAAAATGACAACCATACACAAGTCAAGTAATGAATTTAGAAAGCAAGAGTCTTAAATCATTTAGAGAACTTTGTTAGCATACAAAAGTACCTGAGTAGCATAAAAAATAAAGCCGCATGGGTGAGCGTGTCGAAAAAGGGCAGCAATGCATCGATTTCTCACTCGTAAGTGGGAGTGTGCGACGTTGCTCCTCCGGTCGAGTCAGCGTTCGTTACTTCTTATCTCCCACAACAGAGTGATGCGTCGATCTGGATGGGCACCTCGGGTCAGGGCAGGCTTTGCGTTGATTTTCCATGGCCAGCGATGTTGCTGCTAAATCTGGTCGCACAGTGTCCCAAAACCACAATGCGTGGGGGCTTGTGTCGTTACCAGCCGCCACTGCAGGTGTTGTGCATCGTTTCTCCAGCCATGTTGTGTGGATCTCCCAGCCACAATGCAGGTGGAGTGTCGATTTTAGCCATGAGGCCGGCGGCACGTCATTTTTCAGCGGCAAGGCGGGAGGTGCGTCCAAAGTTTACCCACACGGTGGACTTTGCATGGATTTATGTCCTTTTCCACCTGCTGCAACTTTCAAGGGCTCAGAGACAGGTGAGGGCACCACTAGACAGGCAGGACTCTCAGCAGAAAGCCAATGTGCTGGCAGAGAGAAATGTTTGCTGTCCCTGAGACAGCAACAACAGGAGGCAAGCTCAGTTGCAAGCCCTTGGAAATTCTTCACCAGTGGGAAGTCGCACAAAACTCAGCCTTTGTCCTCTCTCAGGTAAAAGGAGCTACTGCAGGCCAAGAACAGTCACAGGCAAAGGGGCAGTACTCCTCCTCCAGCTTCTCCAGCTCTTCTTCTTGGCAGAGGTTCCTCTTGGTTCCAGAAGTAAACTGGTTTTCAGGGGTTTGGGTGCTCTTCTTATACCCCTTTCTGCCTTTGAAGTAGGACTACTTAAAATGAAAGTCTCTGTTGTTTTCAAGATCCAGCCGTGCCCAGGTCAGGCCCCAGACACACACCAGGGGGTTGGAGACTGTATTGTGTGAGGGCAGGCATGGCCCTTTCTGGTGCAAGTGACCACTCCTCCCCTTCCCTCAGCCAAGATGGCCCATCAGGATCTGCAGGCTACACTCCAGCTCCCTTTGTGCCACTGTCTAGAGGAGACGTGCAAGGAGCCCAACTGTCAAATTGACCCAGACACAGAATTCACAAACAAGCAGAGCCAGAGAATGGTTTAAGCAAGAAAATGTCTACTTTCTAAAAGTGACATTTTCGAACAGACAATCAAAATACCAACTTCACTAAAAGATGTATTTTTAAGTTGTGATTTCAGAGACCTCAAACTCCACATGCCTATCTGCTCGCAAAGGGAATCCGCGCTGTAATCATATTTAAAGGGAGCCCAATGTTAACCTATGAGAGAGATAGGCGTTGCAACAGTGAAAAACAAATTTGGCAGTATTTCACTGTTAGAACATGTAAAACACATACGTACATGTCCCACCTTTAACATACACTGCACCCTGCCCATGGGGCTACCTAGGGCCTAAATTAGGGGTGCCTTCAATATATAAATAGGGAAGGTTTAGGCCTGGTTAGTGGGTACACTTGCCAAGTTGAACTGGCAGCTTAAACCTGCACTCACAGACACTTCAGTGGCAGGTCTGAGCCATGTTTAGAGGGCTACTAATGTAGGTGGCACAACCGGTGCTGCAGGCCAAGTAGTAGCATTTTGATTTACAGGCCCTGGGCACCTCTAGTGCGCTTTACTATGGACTTGCCAGTAAATCAAATAAGCCAATCATGGATAAGCCAATGTACACATATCATTTATACAGGGAACACTTACACTTTAGCACTGGTCAGCAGCGGTAAAGTGTCCAGAGCACACAAAATAGCAAAAACAGAGTCCAGCACACAGAAGCAACCTGGGAGGTAGAGGCAAAAAGTTAGGTGAGATCATGCCAATGATGCCAAGTCTAACACCTTTCTTTGTGTGGTGTGGGTGACTGCTGCTTCCATCATTCTTCCATTTTAAATGTATCACATACATTTTCCATGTACCAATGTGGTCAGACACTATCCTTGTCATATCAGGCACAAACTGTTGTGAGCCTACCTTTCAGTAGTGCTCCTTGCTCAGATAGGTTTTTGTACGTGCAATCAGAGCATGTGTCTATGCTGCATGAATGAAGGACAGAGATGAGCAATCCAACATGATGAGAATGATATGCGATGGTCACATGGATGATGGGTATGACAATAGTAGTCAATGGTGTCATGGTCCTTAAAAGATGTTCAAGGATGGTGAATTGGTATTGTTCTACAGCGGATAGCTGGGACACCTTGCAGAAGTCCCATTTTTGGGAAGGTTGAAAATGGGTCAATGTGTATACACCTTGCCCAGAAGAGCAACATTATAAAATGCATGGCTGTTGGTCATTTGCCTGACATGTCCTATTTTTCATACAGCTGCCAACATGACCCCATCGAAAAAAGACATTTTGTGTGATGTGTGAAACGCTAACATCATATCAAGCTGATCCGCAAGGAGTACAGGCGTATGGAGTCTCTTTATGACAGGGAAAAGTCTTCAGGGATCTGAAGGGCATTCCCGCATGAGGTATCATGAAGAGAAGATGCTGCTTCCTCCACCCACCCAGCAGGCAGGTCAGCTAGAGCAGACTTTGCTGGACCTTCAGGAGCGGGGCCATCATCTGAGCCTATGCCACTTTCAATTCAGCCAGCACCTGCAGGATGCCAGCCAGGCCAGCATTATGTGGAGCCATCCTTTGTACATGAACTGTGAAGTGATCTGGCCGATCAAAAATATAGAATTGCTCGGGTTGAGCATAGACTCGATCAGATTTTGACTATTTTTGGTGAAATCCAGGCTAACCAAAGCAAGCACTGAGGTGGAGATTTTACTCTTTGGATATGTTTTTACCTTCCCTTGTTCTGCCTTTATTGTTCATAGGTGGGGTTGTTAGATAGGTTAGGATAGTTTAGTTAGCATAATGTAGTTAATGTTAGGACATAGTTGTATTATAGTAGGGGGATGGGTTTGGTGATGATAAGTGTTGTAGTTTGGGGGTGGGGATGATGTTTTGAGGTCTATGTTATATGTAATAAAAAAATTAATATCTATCTAAAACAATATATCTTTGTGTAGCCTATATTTATAGTTAGTCGATGTTTAGCTGTAGTCGCTGTTGCCTTTGTCAATTGATGTATTTTCAGGAAGGTGAGGGGTAGATGTTTAATTGTGGCAACCGTTTTTTTAATAGGTTAAGATAAGTTTAGGCAGTTATAGTGATAAGGTGGTATAAGTTTCTGTAGGACGGCATAGTTTAGTTAGATCATTTAGTTCTTGTTTATTTCGAATTGAGGATATAGTTAAATTAATCTTGTTGAACCATACAGCGTGCTTGTAGGAGGCTGGACTGGCTTGTACTGAGTACCTAGGGGTACTTGCACCTTGCACCAGGCCCAGTTATCCCTTATTAGTGTATAGGGTGTCTAGCAGCATAGGCTGATAGATAATGGTAGCTTAGCAGAGCAGCTTAGGCTGAACTAGGAGACGAGTGAAGCTCCTACAGTACCACTTAGTGTCATATGCACAATATCATAAGAAAACACAATACACAGATATACTCAAAATAAAGGTACTTTATTTTTATGACAATATGCCAAAAGTATCTCAGTGAGTACCCTCAGTATGAGGATAGCAAATATACACAAGATATATGTACACAATACCAAAATATGCAGTAATAGTATTAGAAAACAGTGCAAACAATGTATAGTTACAATAGGATGCAATGGAGACACATAGGGATAGGGGCAACACAAACCATATACTCCAAAAGTGGAATGCGAACCACAAATGGACCCCAAACCTATGTGACCTTGTAGAGGGTCGCTGGGACTATTAGAAAATAGTAAGGGTTAGAAAAATAGCCCACCCCAAGACCCTGAAAAGTGAGTGCAAAGTGCACTAAAGTTCCCCAAAGGACATAGAAGTCGTGATAGGGGAATTCTGCAGGAAAGACACAAACCAACAATGCAACAACAATGGATTTCCAGTCGAGGGTACCTGTGGAACAAGGGGACCAAGTATAAAAGTCACAAGCAAGTCGGAGATGGGCAGATGCCCAGGAAATGCCAGCTGTGGGTGCAAAGATGCTGCTACTGGACAGTAGAAGCGTAGGTTTCTGCAAGAACGACAAGGGCTAGAGACTTCCCCTTTGGAGGACGGATCCCTCACGCCGTGGAGAGTCGTGCAGAAGTGTTTTCCCGCTGAAAGACCGCCAACAAGCCTTGCTAGCTGCAAATCGTGCGGTAAGGGTTTTTGGATGTTGCTGTGGCCCAGGAGGGACCAGGATGTCGCAAATTGCGTCAGGGGACAGAGGGGGTGTCGAGCAAGACAAGGAGCCCTCTCAGCAGCAGGCAGCACCCGCAGAAGTGCCAGAAACAGGCACTACGAGGATGCGTGAAACGGTGCTCACCCGAAGTCGCACAAAGGAGTCCCACGTCGCCGGAGAACAACTTAGGAGGTCGTGCATTGCAGGTTAGAGTGCCGTGGACCCAGGCTGGACTGTGCACAAAGGATTTCCGCCGGAAGTGCACGGAGGCCGGAGTAGCTGCAAAAGTCACGGTTTCCAGCAATGCAGTCTGGCGTGGAGAGGCAAGGACTTACCTCCACCAAACTTGGACTGAAGAGTCACTGGACTGTGGGAGTCACTTGGACAGAGTTGCTGGATTCAAGGGACCTCGCTCGTCGTGCTGAGAGGAGACCCAAGGTACCGGTGATGCAGTTCTTTGGTGCCTGCGGTTGCAGGGGGACGATTCCGTCGACCCACAGGAGATTTCTTCAGAGCTTCTAGTGCAGAGAGGAGGCAGACTACCCCCACAGCATGCACCACCAGGAAAACAGTCGAGAAGGCAGCAGGATCAGCGTTACAGAGTTGCAGTAGTCGTCTTTGCTACTATGTTGCAGTTTTGCAGGCTTCCAGCGCGGTCAGCAGTCGATTCCTTGGCAGAACGTGAAGAGAGATGCAGAGGAACTCTGAGAGCTCTTGCATTCGTTATCTGAGGAATCCCAAGAGACAGAGACCCTAAATAGCCAGAAAAGAGGGTTTGGCTACCTAGGAGAGAGGCTAGGCTAGCAACACCTGAAGGAGCCTATCAGGAGGAGTCTCTGACGTCACCTGATGGCACTGGCCACTCAGAGCAGTCCAGTGTGCCAGCAGCACCTCTGTTTCCAAGATGGCAGAGGTCTGGAGCACACTGGAGGAGCTCTGGGCACCTCCCAGGGGAGGTACAGGTCAGTGGAGTGGTCACTCCCCTTTCCTTTGTCCAGTTTCGCGCCAGAGCAGGGCTAAGGGGTCCCTGAACCGGTGTAGACTGGCGTATGCAGAAATGGGCACCAAATGTGCCCATGAAAGCATTTCCAGAGGCTGGGGGAGGCTACTCCTCCCCTGCCTTCACACCATTTTCCAAAGGGAGAGGGTGTAACACCCTCTCTCAGAGGAAGTCCTTTGTTCTGCCATCCTGGGTCAGGCCTGGCTGGACCCCAGGAGGGCAGATGTCTGTCTGAGGGGTTGGCAGCAGCAGCAGCTGCAGTGAAACCCCGGCGAAGGCAGTTTGGCAGTACCAGGGTCTGTGCTACAGACCACTGGGATCGTGGGATTGTGCCAACTATGCCAGGATGGTATAGAGGGGGCAATTCCATGATCATAGACATATTACATGGCCATATTCGGAGTTACCATTGTGAAGCTACATATAGGTAGTGACCTATATGTAGTGCATGCGTGTAATGGTGTCCCCGCACTCACAAAGTCCGGGGAATTGGCCCTGAACAATGTGGGGGCACCTTGGCTAGTGCCAGGGTGCCCTCACACTAAGTAACTTAGCACCCAACCTTTACCAGGTAAAGGTTAGACATATAGGTGACTTATAAGTTACTTAAGTGCAGTGTAAAATGGCTGTGAAATAACGTGGACGTTATTTCACTCAGGCTGCAGTGGCAGGCCTGTGTAAGAATTGTCAGAGCTCCCTATGGGTGGCAAAAGAAATGCTGCAGCCCATAGGGATCTCCTGGAACCCCAATACCCTGGGTACCTCAGTACCATATACTAGGGAATTATAAGGGTGTTCCAGTAAGCCAATGTAAATTGGTAAAATTGGTCACTAGCCTGTTAGTGAGAATTTGAAAGTAATGAGAGAGCATAACCACTGAGGTTCTGGTTAGCAGAGCCTCAGTGAGACAGTTAGTCATAACACAGGTAACACATTCAGGCACACTTATGAGCACTGGGGCCCTGCCTAGCAGGGTCCCAGTGACACATACAACTAAAACAACATATATACAGTGAAAAATGGGGGTAACATGCCAGGCAAGATGGTACTTTCCTACAGTGCTCGCCATCAAGTCTATTGTCTAGGTGACAGCATGTCTATACAGGTCATGTTAGGCACATTCCCGTGACTGGAACAGCAGTACTTTGTGACATATGTGACAATATGTATCCTATGCTGAAGTTCCTGTCAGGTTGCCAGTGGTGTAACATCAGCTAATCAAGACACATTTCTACAAGGTACATGGTACTCTGGTTGTGGATGAATACGCACCCTCACACAGGTAATCTCAATGCATATTACTGGGCCATGAAGTTATGTGACTTGCACTGTCAAAACAAAATTTGACAATGCACTCCCCCTAAACCTAGGTTTTGGTGCAGAGTCACTCATGCCTACCTCTCACATGTGTCATGTCTTTGTTGTATTGATTTGGTAATGTTTCAACAAGACTTGTTTGGCCCAGCCCAATGTGTTGTACTTGATATCAGGTATCACAATACACACATGCTACATGCTACATGCCATGCTTGGAAGCCTCAGGTATTATTTGGGCCTCATCACAGTTCGCAGTCACCCTAACCATGTTGTAGTCAGTATATGTCCCATTGTGCCAGACACAAAGACACCAATATCCCTTAGGAAGGTACTGAGTGGCATATGTACAATGCACTAACACAACCATGCCGTCATTTTTTGTTACAATACAGTGATAATGGTTTCTTTCGCCAATGTTCAAGTTGTCACTGTGGCACTTTGGGCGCTTCTATGCCAAATTTGAGTTTCAGCTCCCCTGCAGCGTGGTAATGTGGCAGAGGGGCATTCAATAGGTGTTGCTGTGGCCATACCGAAGCAACGCCCACTACATTTGACATTGCATCACGTATCCAATGATAGGTGTGCCTGAGGCAATGGAAACATGAACTGACACCTGCCATGGGGGTCAGGTATGCATTGCACATTTCAGATGTATACACATATTGCTTCACATATTAGCTTTTGCTATGTGTACAACACACATAAAAGTACACATCAGTGACTTAAAATTCTGGAAGGGACACCTTCCTGCAGATAAAACAACCTTTACCTTCAACACCCCCACACATGGCAGTGTGGTGCTAGGATGCCTGCGTTGGGATTTTACACCTGCAGTACTGTGAGCACACACTTTAACATTGTTCTTTTCCATACATCCCTACTCTGCACTTTTTGGGAATGACACACCTCAGTGTAGTAACTTCACTTGTGGAAATGCACAGCACCATTTCTTTGCACATAGTCCCCTCAATGTATTAGCTTCACCACATCCATTAGCAATGTGTTCCAACCTCAGATACAGATGTGTACAGTGTACGTATTTATATATGGTATTGTGAAATGTAGAGTCTGTACATTGCACAGGAGGTAGACCCCAGCAGAGATCCCAGTTCATCAGATGCCCGGATTCCAGGGTTCAGGGAACATGTTATAAGACATGTGTAGGAGAGGAGTGTTTCAGTCAGGAGATGATCACATAGCCATTACGTAGGATGGGGTGCATTGACAGTCCATAGGTGTGATTGGTCAACACTGGGAAAGAGAAGTGGGAACATAGATAGTTTTTGCAACACTGGGCTGATGTGAACAGAGTCAAAGAATAACTGTCTATGTCCCACAGACTGTAGCTACCAGGCTGTTTTCTGAGTGATTGATTTTTCTTCCACATCTTCATCCTCTGATGTGTGGTGCCTCCTATGCCATGGATTGTGCTAGTGTTGAAGTTGAGAGAGACACACACATCAGGGGCAGAAGTGAAATCGTAGGACGCAGTAGCTGTCATCTGTGGGAAGATGTGAGGCATCACTGCAGCACAGAGGAACTGCTAGTTTCTCAACACAGCAACATCATCATGGTGGTAGGCAGCCAAGTACTACTTGATGGATACCAGCTCATGCTGCATGGACTGCATGATAGTGTGCATTTCCCATAGCCTGATGGCAACATCGCTGGTACCACTTTGGTAAAGCATTTGTTCATGCATCTGCCTCATGACACTAGAGATGTCGGTCAGGAACTGCTTCAGTTCTTGCAGCAGGGAATGGGTGCCTCTGATGGCAGCAGAGTTGTACCTATTGGGACTGAGGCACTGCTGTACTTCAGCTACCATGATCTCCATCCCCACCCACACATGTGCCTGCTCCTGCTGGACTGCTTGATTTTGGAAAATTATGCCTGGGTCCTGGGATTCTAAGGTGATCTGGCAGGTGGTGTGTGCTCTGTTGGCTGGGTCATCTGGAGACAGTGCAACGCTGTGTGTCCTCCTTGCACCAGAGATAGTGTCCTGATGGAACCCAGTATCCGCTGGAGAGTGTCTGGACTGATGGCTGGCAGCTGGTCATTTAGGTTGTCTTGGAAGTCCAGGACAGGCAGCTGGACAGGAGGTATGTCTGCAGTCTCTGCAATAAGATAGAGATATGTCACTGTTTACCTGTACTAGCTATTCTAATTAGTCAATAGTTTGTTGATCATTTTTGCCTAATTTTCATGGCACTGAGCCACACATCACGTCTCTTATTTAAGGGCCCCTGGCTGCACACAGCACCAAAAGGGCATGCATTTTGATAACCCTCTGTTGACACATTGTGCAAGTCCACATGTACAAATCACTTTGCATCTTCCTTGCACAGCCTTTTATTGGCCTCTGCATATGACCAATTTCTTGCAGTTCCATTGCATGCCATGGGTGTTGTTGGTGGTGTTCCCATGCAACACCCATCTAAGCATGCAGATTCTGTTGCATTTCCAGTTTTGAATTAATCGGACTGTGTCAGGTCCCTATGCCACCTCACTAGTGTTGTAAGAGTAATGCTAGGGGGGTAACTGTCAACATGCATCCTGCAGGTCACCTCTTGTTTTGTGTGCATGCAACATCCATAGTGACATGCATCCACCTTGTGTGTATGTGACCATACAAGGAGGTGCCACTTCATGCACAACAGCTCTCAGCTCTATAATGCATACAGCAAAGCAGAATAGATGTAAGGGTGCGTGCATTGTTGCAGTGCAGATGTAATGTCATAAAAATTTCGATTTTACCTAAATTCTCATTTTTATTTCAAACACTGCCTGTCTTAACACCCAACATGTTTTTTTTCTGTTAAATTAAGTTGTCACAGTTTATATGGAAACAGAAAAGGTATGCACAGCTATCACTCAAATGCAGCGTCCATTCTCAAGGGGGATCTGGGCCTCAGATTATGAAAATGTTACTATTGGTCCTGACTCTCATTGAGACAGGTGCAAATGATTGACATAAGCCAAACCCCATGGCCCCTTTTCAGCTTCTATTGAGACCTAATAGCCACTGGTGAAGACTAGGGGCCTCATTTAGAAGAATCGGATGCATCAGCATTGATGTGCCAGATTTCTTGCACTTTCCACACATCCCCCATCAATTGCATGGATGCGCTACATTTACAGTACTGAGCTCTATGGTGCACAATGCATCTGTTGGCGTTAAACTCAAGCATTGCTGGAGTAGCATTGTTAAACTGACAACTCCAGCAATGCAAGGAGTCTCCCATAGGGAAAAGCTCTGCATCAATTTTACACCTGTTCTGAGCAGGTAGTAAGATTTTGATGCAGTTAAGTCAAAGAATGATGCAGTGAAATGTCTGACAGTTTTAATCTCCTTTCACTTGTACATACACATTCACTCCACCCCACACTCTTAGGTCACCCTCACACATATACCTCTCATCATAGGGCAACAAATCAAAAGATCTCCTCTAAAATGACCCCTCAGGGAACCATGGGGCATTGCAGTGTCCACCTCATGAGGAGCACACCTGATGATGAAGCATGACATCTTTATGGACGTGTGAGGGGACTACAAATTTATCTATATGATCCCCATCTCATGCTTTTGTCCATCATTCTACCTTTACTTTTTCTGATAGGAACAGAAACCTCCGTTGTTAAATGTAAATTTCACTGCGTCAGTTGTGCGTGGTTTTATTGTGGGAACTCTTACCCTGCAAACATTATATCTGGCACAGGTATAATGTGACCCAAGGCTTTACAAACTGACACATTGGGCCCAATAGTGCACTGCTAGTGCCACAACTGCATCAAAATAAAAGGACGCAGCTAAGGAGCAAAGGGCTAGTAAGTGAGGCCCTGGGTTTGAAACTCTCTGTGTACATGCACATTTGAACTTCAATCGTCACCCTAATGATAGATCCAACTTCCTTTTCATAGGAGAGCAAAATTGCCTACATAGATTACTCATGGATGAACTGGGTCTAAATAATGATATACCATGGATGTCTTTGCCCCAGATACAAGTGTAAAGGCCACCAGTTGACAGCTCTGCATGGTTTAACATTGGTGGCTCACACCATAGTGATCTGACACTTAGAGGATATAACTACATTCAATATTGTGTATATGGTACCTAGGTACCCAGGGCATTGGGGTTCTAGGAGATTCTTATGGGCTGCAGCATTTCTTTTGCCACCCATAAAGAGCTCATATAAACACTTCTTCAGGACTGCCATTGCAGTCTGAGTAAAATAGTGTAAGCACTATCTCACAGCCATTTTCACTGCACCAGGTTACTTATAAGTCACCTATAGGGCTAACCTTCAGACCCTGAACGCTAGGTGCATAGTACCTGCGTGTAAGGACACCCCTGCACTAGCAGAGGTGCTCCCACATCATCCAGGCCCATTTTCCTGGACTTCGTGAGTGTGGGGATGCCATTTTAAGTGGGCACTACATATAGGTCAATACATATATGTAACTTCACAATGGTAACTCCGAATATGGTTATGTGAGGTGTCTAGGAACTGGAAATTGTACTCCCAATCTGATTCTGGTATTGGGAGGCCAATTCCATGCACACTGGAGGCCACACTGGTCTTTTGAGGGTTGCACTGCAGCCCCAGCTGCTGCCACCTCACCGACTGGCTTCTGCCCTCTTGGGACTTAAGTAGCTCAATCCCAGAAAGGCAGAACAATGCATTTCCTTTAGGAGGGGGGTGTTACACCCCTCCCTTTGGAAATAGGTGTTACAGGCATGGGATGGGTATCCTCCCAGAGCCTCTGGAAATGCTTTGAAGGGCACAAACCGTGCCCTGCTTGCATAATCCAGTCTACACTGGTTCAGGGACCCCCCCCCAGTCCCTGCTCTGGAATGAAACTGGACAAAGGAAAGGGGAGTGACCACTACCCTGTCCATCACCACCCCAGGGATGGTGCCCAGAGCTCTTCCAGAGTGTCACTGGGTTCTGTCATCTTGTTTTTAGGATGGTCAGGGAATTCTGGGAGCATCTGAGTGGCCAGTGCCAGCAGGTAACGTCAGAGACCCCTCCTGATAGGTTCTTATCTGGTCAGGGTACTAATCCTCCTCTCAGGAATATTTAGGGTCTCTCCTCTGGGTGTTTCCTCAGATTCGATATCCAAGACTCCAGCAGGACTCCTCTGCAACCTTTGCTTCACCTTCTACCATCAGATCAACTGCAAAACTGCCCCAGGAACTCTTCAATTGCAACAAAGTATCCAAGACAGCTACTGCAACCCTGTAACTCCAGCTTCTGCCAGCAACTGCAACAGTTTCCAGGTCGTGCATGCTCCGGGGACTACCTGTCTTCATCCTGCACCAGAAGGACCAAAGCAATCTCCTGTGGAGTGACAGTCACTTTGCTGCTTCAGCAGGCACCTCTCTGCAGCAACAACCAGTACTCTGGGTCCCCTCTCCTGAAGACGAGGGTAGATCCTGGAATGCAGGTGTAGACCAAAGTGACCCTGACTGTCCAAAGGTCCAACTGTCCAAATTTGGTGGAGGTAAGAGCTTGCCTCCCCGAGCCAGACAATACCCCTGTGTACCACATGTTTTTCAGCTCCTAGGGCTTCTGTGCACTTCCCAAGAAATCCTTTGTGCACAGCGTAGCCCAGGTCCCCAGCACTCTGTGCTGCGATGCTCAGCTAACTGAGTTGTTCTCCGGCAGCGTAAGATCCCTTTGTGTAGTCCTGCGACGACCGTGGTTTGCAACTCCTTTGTCCCAATGTCCTGGGACTCCTTTGGGTGCTACCTGGTCTTCTGAGGGCTCTCTGATGTGCTGAGAGCCCCCTCTGTCTCCTCTTGTCCGAGTTGAGACCCCCAGGTTCCTCCTGGGTCCAGGTAGCTCCTTTTCCCACCAAACACGTCTTTTGCATGAGCCAAGGCTTGCTGGTGGAATCCTGTGACAAAAACCAGCCTGCATCCATCTACTCGACGTGGGACGTCTCCTGCACCAAGCAGCAACCCGCAGCTGTCTTTGGTGCATTGCTGACTTTTTCTTCTAACCGGAGAATCCACTTTTGCACCTTCATCCGGGTTAGCAGGGGCTCCTGTTACTCCTGGACTCTTCAGCTGTTTTTGGACTTGGTCTCCTCTCACCACAGGTCTTCAGGTCCAGGAATCGTTGGTGTCTTGCAGTCTTGCTTTGTTTTTGCATAATCCTTTATCACAACTTCTAGTGTATTCTGAGGAAACTTGCTGTACTTTACTCCTGTTTTCCTGCGCTCTTGAGTAGGGTACTTTACTTACCTTTGGTGTTTTCTTACACTCCCCGTGCCCCTCTACACACTACTCTTGGCTAGGAGGGAAACCGACATTCACAGGCCGCTATTTTAGTATACAGTTTGTGTTCCCACTAAGCCCGTTGTAACCTATGGTGATTTTCACTATTTGCACTATTTTATGACTGTTTACTTACCTAATATTGGTTACTAGTGTATATTTTGTGTATAATACTTACCTTCTAAGGAAGCATAGGCTCTAAGATATTTTTGGCCTTGTGTCACTAAAATAAAGTACCTTAATTTTTTGTAACACTGAGTATTGTCTTTCTTGTGAGTGAGTACTGTGTGACTTCAGTGGTATTGCAAGAGATTTGCATGCCTCCTAGTTCAGCCTTGGCTGCTCTGCCTACAGCTACCGCTAGACAGCCTTGCTTTTAGAGACTGCCTACATTTCACTGATAAGGGATAACTAGACCTGGTATAAGGTGTAAGTACCTTAGGTACCCACTACAAACCAGGCCAGCCTCCTACACCAATGAAACTTAAGACGCCCATTAGGTTTGCAACATCTCCAGAATCTCTCAGGGTAGATGTGAAATCATCTCACTTTCCTTGTGACACCAGCAGTAACTAGCAACTCTGGCCCATATTTATACATTGTAACGCAAACCTGTGTTAGTGCCGGCTAGCGCCATTCCATGACGCCAGCCGGGTGCCATATTTAAGGAATGTCTCAAGTCGGCGCTAAGGCCCGGTTAGCTTCAAAATACCCGACGCTAACTGGGTAGGGGAGGCATAGGAAAAACTGGAGGTTGTGCTTGAAAGAACGGCGCTAGTCAGGTTAGAGTCAAAATAATGACTCTAACCTGACTAGCACCACTGTTAGACGCACAACCCCCAGGGACATGACTCCTGTCTAAACAAAGACAGGAGTCATGCCCCCAGCCCAATAGCCATGCTCGGGGACTTAAGTCAGCTTTTTCATTACTTCTGCAAACGTGAAACTTCAGACGTAGTTATGCTAACACAAGAAATTCAATGAATTAATATTGCCATTTATAAAACATGCACAATATATGAACTCATTAATTTATCTCTTTAATAATATACCACAAAATGTGAAGCATTTCAATATTAATTGCAATCTTTGTTAATGCATTACACTAGATATGATTGAAATGTGCATTTATTTTTCTGAACACATGTAACTTTAAACTAGTACCATAAGTCAACATGACTCAATTATCTTCTACTCATAATTAATTCCAATGATTAGGAATTCTCAAACATTTTTAAAAATCAGTTTAGCATTTTATTAAATTGGGTTGTGCACAGCATCTGGCATGGTTGACACAATGTCCACTAATATAAGCACAATGTCCATTATAAAACAAAACGAGTACACTTTTAATACATAGTCAATGAGATAATAAAGTCACCTGATGCTGACTTCTGTGACACTAAAGCATTACTAAAACTTTTAGCTCTAACAGGTGGCATCACTTGGTAGGCTAGACTCACAGATGGCAGAGTCCAGGTGCAGATGCAAGGCTGTTAGAAGCCTTCAACATCCCTGAGGCTACGGATCAGTAGACAATCAAACGAGCCCTTGGAGTCACTCTGGGTTTAGGGTTCGAGACAGGCAAATCCAGTCCTTCTCACCCAGGCAAGAGAGCAGCAGGCAGTAGGTCAACACAGCAAAGCAGGAGTCCAGCAGAGTGCAATCCCACACAGTGGCACTCCTTCAGTAGCACAGCAGTTTTTCTACATGGCAAAGTATCCAGAAATCCACAAGGGTACTTAAGACTGGCTGTCTTAGGTCTAGTATTTATATGCAGTGGTGCCTTTGTAGTGGGGAAAAAGCTTCTATACGTTTCCCTTTGAAGTCCCCAGGCATCTGGCCTTCCTTGCCCTGGCTTCCGATACCAGGAAGCATATAGCCATTTGTGTGGTGGGAGGACACAGCCTATTCAGGAGAAACTGGGGCATTACCCAGCTCCTCACTCTGATCCTGCCGTTGATGGCCTATCCAGGCACAACTAGGCTCCCTTTTGTGTGTGGCTGTTTAGGAGGAATACACAAAGTGGAAGATTCAGCTACAATGAGTCATGTGTACAAAACAGGCTACATGCACCAGATGGATAAGGTGGGAAAATTCCAACTTTCTAAAAGTGTCATTTTTAGAATGGCAATTTAAATTCCAACTTCATCATAATTTAGGATTTTAGATTGTGATTCCAGAGACACCAAACATGAACTACTTATCCATTCCCATTTGAAAATTATTCCTAGAAAATGTAAATAGTTGACTCCAATGTTCTCCTATGGAAGAGATAGGCCTTACAGTAGTGAAAAACAATTCTGAGAGTCTTTTACTACCATGGTATGTAAATCTTAAAAGTACATGTCTACTTTTTAAATACATTGCACCCTGCCCTAAGGTAACAGACCTTGGCACTTCTCATTCAACTGATCATTTGTAAAGAAATTGATTTTATATTTCCGCTTTGTGATTTGGCCTTACTTTTATTCAGATATTAAATGCAAGAATAATTAATTTGGGGGACAGGAACTTTCCCTATTGAATTGAGGTATGTACTCTCTTTTTTGACAGAACAAAGCTTTGGGATTTGTGGCTAATAAAGACAAGAGAGTTATGAATGACTAGCTGACCCGACAGCTAGATGTTTTGATTGTTTTAACTATCATCTTTATACCTTGATAGATGTGCTGAGACCATTTAAGTGACTAAGGTCTGTGTCTTCCTGCCAACATTTTTCCAAATTCTCATATCCCAACTATTGAACTCTTCATAGGCGTTCATTCTAATTGTGAAATGTGTTGTGTAACATTATGTTTTCCAATTAAAAAAAATACCACAACCGTCTTAGTAGCCTTAGTGTATGCAGTAGTAAATCTGTACTGGTTGAGGAAATAAGGCCCACCAATAAGACTTCCTGGAGATAGGAATAGTAAGTGGTAGAAAAGGCAGCCTATATTTTTTCATTTGGAATTTTCTACATATTATCTTAATTGATGTGTGTGGAGACTAATGTTGCTGATTCAACTTGCCAACAAAAACTGTATTTAAGTGTGTAAATTTGAAAAACCTGAATTTGGTGTATAGGAGTGCTGGACTCACCTCTTCTTTCCCCCACTACTAAAATAAACTGTCCTTTATTTACTGTACCTATTTTGCAGGCTAGTGTCCCCTCCTGCCTCATCTTGGTAATGGTGGCCTGGCCTTAAGTCCTCTCTCTAGTATCAGCTTTGTTTTGCATATTTCCATTAGATAAGTTGTGAACTACAGGCTCTCTCATGACTTCCAACTTCTGTTGTGGTCTGACAATATTAAAGTTTCTTTAGGGTGTCCAGAATAAGAGGGAAGAACGTATGCATGTCTTTCTCTGGGGTATTCCCTGTTTTGTCCTATTAAGCAGGCTGTTACAGGCTTGGGTAATATAACCTCTGCCTGAGTACTTCTTACAGTTGAGTTTGGTTTCCACCCCGCTACTCCCTTCTCATCTTGTTATGTGTAATTCTACTGTTTTTCACAGCATTAACAGTTGGACTCACTCACTTCAGTTTCACCAGTAACACCTGCTAATGGGCCTCAAATTAACTTTGCTGCAGGGTGGACCTCTGTGAGATATTGGGTTGCTGGTTGAGGGGTGTGCGAGCCCTTTTCGAGCAGCAACCACAGACCTTGTCAGAGTAAACCACAAAAGTGGCTAAAGTAACCTGTGCGTGCCCCCCAGTAGCTTGATGCAAAGTCAGTCAGTCTTAACTTAGAGGCAATATGCAAAGTATTCATTCAACACTTAAAGAGTAAAGAAGTGAAAACACAACACAAGAAACACTAAACACCAATTTAGAAAAATAGAGTATAAGCAAATACATTATTTGACACCAAAATAGTTAAAATGCAATTAGTAGAACCATAGATATACAATGTCAAAGATTTATGGTACATGTAGCACTTAAAAGCACTGTTAGACCTGGCATTCTTGGTGTAGTCTGCCCTGTCTTTTTTGCCTCGGCTTCCCATGTTTTGACTGTCTGCTGCACTCTGTGCTGTTTTTGGTACCCTGGGCACTTTACCACTGCTGACCAGTGCTAAAGTGCAAGTGCTCCCTGTGTAAATTGTGTGTGTAATTGTCTTTCATGATTGGCATATTTTGGTATATTAGTAAGTCTAAGTAAAGTGCACTAGAGGTGTCCGGGGCCTGTAAATTAAAGGCTACTAGTGAGCCTGCAGCTCTGGTTGTGCCACCCACATGCATAGCCCTATAAACATGGCTCAGACCTGCCACTGCAGTGTCTGTGTGTGCAGTTTTAAACTGCCTATTCGACCTGGCAAGTGTGCCCATTTGCCAGGCTGAAACTTCCCTTTTTATACATGTAGGGCACCCCTCATTTAGGCTCTAGGTAGCTCCATGTTCACAAAAAATATAGCAGGCAGGAACAAATCTAATCATTAATTAAACTAACCAATAAATTCACTTTTGGTTAATAGGGTCAATTACTTTCCCAAATATGTTTATTCATTTATTTACAAATAGCAATGTATACCTCATCATGAGAACGTATAAAAAACACCAGTAAATGACATATCAAATCAAAAACTATTACATAAATTATACTACACAATTAGTTACAACTAAACACAAACAATACATAAGAATGGGAAATGCCCAACGAAATAACTCATACAGGTCACTCTAGCACAATTCTCATTGTGATCCTGCCTACTAAAGATGACCAAGGGGTTAGCACCCAGCTGAAAACACCTAACAATCTTTTAAGGTATTTATCTAGTGCTTTTGAATTATTAAAACTCTCCATTCATTAATTACACGCCCTTAATCCCGCAAGACAAGTGTCGACACGTTTCGGCCTTTAAACTTGTGGCCTCTTCAGGACAGTCGAAGGACACTGGCACCACTACAAAAAGTAACATATACATTAAATATTAAACACAAGAGATTACACAATATTACTTCTCTATCTTTCTCCAAATGTATAGAGTATCAAAGTATGAATTCCATGTTGTCAAAACTTAAAGTTATAATTATTCCAAAATGTGAATGCATATACTAAATTAAGTCTCTCCCAGTGCACTGTTAAAGTGAAACCAAACTGCTATCTCACCACCATGCATCTCAGTGTGGTGTTTATACAATGTCCCAAAAGGGAAACCTATTCAGTGAAATCTCTAACCAAACCTCCCTTCCTCTAATCAGCGAAATCACATATTGAATACAACCGTCAGGCCAAATTGTCTATTTGGCTGTTAGTATTATCCTGACGCTTCTGATTTTATTAGGCGTTAATGTCACCATGCAATCAAATGTCCGTATCATCTGTCTGAAGAGAGAAATAAGGAATTTCTCAAACTCAGTGGCTGCACGCTCGGTTATTCAGCCTTCTCATTACTTCTATTACAATCTCTCTCATTTCACTAGCGCTTACTTGTAAACGGTTAGTTTTTTCTTTCACCAAGCCGCATCCCGGTTCATGCCGATAACTTGCTCGTAGCTTCGCGTGCGAAGCAGTAACACGGACAAACAAACGTCCGCCATTTTAAAAAAAATAGACTAGGCGCATGCTGGTCCGCTGCTATTTCCCTCCAGCATCTCACGTTGGGCGCCATGTTGGAGGGACCGCGTCTATTCCTTATCATTATCTAGACTCCCTCCACGCATTGTGCGGCCAAACCACTGACTTTTTTTAAAAAAAAAGGCTAAACTTACAAATTTTTACAACGCAAAAAATATCCACAAGTGAAAGTCATCATTACCAAAAATACAAGAACCTAGTCTATACTCTGAAGACAATTAAAGCAACCGATTATAGGTTGTCACGCTACCAAGAGCATCAACAAAACCAATTCTCTCCATAATTTTACAATTACTTGTCACACCCGTATTTAGTTACCTTCATCGGGACTTCTACATACCACCATCTTCTCATTATTATGTTCGCACATAGCTCTGTTTAAAAATAGCGAATTTTGAAACACATTTCAAATCCAGTACGATAACAGTTATTGCTTGGACGGCGAGGTTACATTTTCTTAGCCAGAGGTTCCCAACCATTATGGTCAACCTCTAACCTGTGCTCTTACAACAGCTCAGTAAAATTTAACACTTTTGAGACAGATTCACAACAGAATGTACTGAACAATTATTACATTGGCCAACATGTTCTATCCCTTTTCACAGAGTTCCAATACACTGTCATCAAGCACGATCATATCCAATCTCATTTGCCAATGAGTGACCAGACTTGGTCACTGTCATTAAGTCCATTTTTGACTGTTTGAAATTTCTCAATCAGCCGTGCTTCCAATTTAAGTAGTCTGGTTAGCATTGGCGGGCCATCCGTTTTACTTTGTACAGCTGCTAGCACTGTCCATTTGATATCATCTGCTTCATGTCCAAGTTCTAAGAAGTGTTCAACCAACGGTGCTCCTTTTATAGCACACTTGACTCTCGAACAATGCTGTAGAATACGGCTTTTAACCGCCTGCCCCGTTTGTCCAATATAAGCTTTATTACACGGACAAAATATGCAATAAACCACATTTTTAGTGTTACAATTGGAGAAATTATATTGTACATGTTTCCTTCCATTTATCACTACCTCTTGAGTTTTGCGTGAATTGACAAGCTGTACACTTCCCACATCTAAAGTGTCCCTGTATTGTTAGAAGCTGTAGCCAAGTCTTTTGATCTTTCTTGTCTGATTTTTTTATATCAGCTTGTACCCATTGTTCTTTTAAACTGCGCGCTTTCTTGAAGGAGAACAAAGGTTTCTCTATATTTAGATCTTTTATAATCCGCCAATTTTTTTCGATAATCTTACGAATTTTATTGGCCTTTGGACTGAATGTCAACACGCACGTTAACGGGAACTCTTTTATTTGCTTTTTTGGTGTAAGAAGAGTTTCCCTAGGGGTAAACCATGCTCTTTTCTCAGCCGCTTTCACTAGCTTTTTAGGGTACCCTCTTGTGATTAGTTTTTTCTTCAGTTCTTCAGAATTACAAAAACAGTCATCTTTCTCTGTGCAATTTCTTCTAATCCTAAGAAATTGTCCATATGGTAAATTCTCTTTAAGTACCCTTGGATGTCCACTAGTAAAATGTAGTAATGTGTTGCGGTCTGTTGGCTTTTTATACAGACTCACCATCAGTTTGCCGTTTTTTGGCAAAATCCAGATATCTAGAAAATTAATTTTGGTTTTGTCTTTGTTCATCGTAAATTTAAAGTCGGCTGTCCGTTGATTAAGCCAATTAAAGAAGGAACCCAAAAAGATTTCAGGTCCTTCCCAAATCATTAGGATATCATCAATATACCTTTTGTAAACTAGGTAGCCCCATGGGCAGGGTGCAGTGTATGTTAATAGTGGGACATGTACTGATGTGTATGATATGTTCCAACCGTGAAATACTGCCAAATTCAGTTTTCACTGTTGCAAGGCCAATCGCTCTCATACGTTAACGTGTGGGCTGCCTTTAAACAACTTTTAAGTGCAATTTCCCTTTGACAGTAGAGAGACATATGGGGTTTCTGAACTCACAATTTAAAAATACATCTTTTGGTAAAGTGTTTTTTAAATTGTCAGTTTGAAAGTGGGCATTTTCTTGTTTAAACCATTCTGTGACTCTGCCTGCTTGTGTACACCCTGTCTGGGTCAGACTGACAGTTGGGCTGCTTGTGAATCTCTATGAGACAGTGACACAAAGGGTGCTGGGGCGTAGCCTGCATATCGTGATGGGCCATCTGGGCTAGAGTGGAGGGGTGGTCACTTACACCTGAATGTGCCATGCCTGCCCTTACATGATGCAGTCTCCACCTCCTGGTGTGTGTCAGGGGCCAGGCCTGGGCAAGACAAGATCTTGTGAGCAACAGAGACTTTCCTTTGATGTTTACCTACTTCAAAGGCAGAAAGGGGTATAAGTAGTGGACCCAAAACCCCAGATTTTTACATTACTTCTGGATTCAAGAGGAACCTCTGCCAAGGAGAAGAGCTGAAGAGATGGCAGAGGAGTACTGCACCTTTGTCTGTGACTGTACTTTGCTAGGTTGACCTGCAGTTGCTGCTTCTGCCTGAAAGAGGACAAAGACTGGATTTTGTGGTATATTTCTGCTTGTCAAGAATCTCCAAGGGCTTGGATTGAACTTGCCTCCTGTTTTGAAGTCTCAGGGCCCTCAAAGACTTCCTCTGCCAGCACCTGGACTGAAATCCACGCACAGGGATCCATGCAGGGAACATTTTGACGCACTACCTGCAACGCAGTTGAAAAACTATGCACCACTCGCCTCATGGCTGGTTTTAACGCATCATCTGCATCGCGGCCGGAGAAACACCACTACACATGCTTGAGGCTGCTGAAAATGAGAAACCCCACGCAGCCCAGTTTCCATCACCGTGCGACCAGGATTTCTCACATATCGTCACTGAGTGTTAAAGTCACCGTGAACCTGCGTGGATCCAAGGTGCCCCGTCTGGAAATCTACACAACATTCATCACTCACTTGCGGAGAAAAAGACAGCACATCACTTACCTGACCGGAGACTAAACGACTTACAGCCTCACTTAGGAGTAAGGGATCGACGCATTGCTGACTTTTCCAACGTATAAACAACTGTGCAGCTTTATTTTTGAAGCAAACCAGGTACTTTGTGTAAAAACACATTTCTATTGTTTTCTATGGAGTAAGATCTATTCTTTAGAAAAATCATATCTTTACTTGTGTATGTTGGATTTTTGTTGTTTTCATCTTGTTGGATTTAGATAAACATTGGCTATTTTTCGAAATTGGTGTGGCGTCCATTTTGTAGTGTTTTCATTGTATTAATGTGTTTTGGTACAAATACTGTGCACATCGCCTTTGAGATAAGGCTGACTGTCAACCAGAGACCCCATTTCTAACAAGCACAAAGCAATACTCACATTTTTCTGGTCGTGCAAGACCGGTTGAAAGTTGCAAGTTCAGGCTGACCATGATGGAGTGAAGATACAAGGACCAAGTTTGACCCACTAAAAAAAAAATTCCTTCTCAAACTCCATGGTAAAAAGTCCTGTTCGTGGGTGAAAAGGCAGTGAGGAGAATGGGGAACATTGTGGATGGTCATCATTGTACTGCAGACAGCAGACAAGGCATTGTGGACAGTCATCCCTGTAGCGCAATGATACTGGCAGGCATCCCAGACTCTTTTTTGCTGGAGATGTATGTTGGCAGTCTTCATGGGCTGTTGATGCTGTAATACAAATGGCAAATCTCATGTTGCCATTGGTCACTGACAGCTGCTGTTGCGTGAAGATTCCGATGGACTAGTGCTTCGTATTCGTATTGGCAGTCTGCACAGGCATCAAGATCTTGGTGCGAACTGGCTTGTTTGTGAAGAGTCCAAAACATTAAGAGTTCTCATTTTTGAGCACTGGTGTGTACTTTCATGCCAGTTAAGGTTCCAAGACCTCAGGGGGGACCTCTTGGGGATCAGTTACTCACTCTTGCAGAGACCAGCAGGGCTCAGACAGTTCCAGTTGCAGATACAGTTGTAGGTTCAGTCAGCAGATCAGCTGGACAGATGCAGGGAGGCCTCTGGAGCTTGTTGTGCCCTGGTAGCTCAGAACAGGAGGTCAGTCAGCTGACCTTTGGAGTCACTCAGCCTGCGATGGAAGGAGCAGGCTTATCCTTCCTTCTCAGCATGGAGGGCAGGCCTCAAGCAGAATGGCTATGGGCAAACTTCTTCTGAAATATCTGAAGGTCAAAGAGTGTACTGCAGAGTGAGTCTGAGGATTTTATTTTTATACCTGGTGCCTCCTTTGAGTGGGAGGAGCTCCTGGAGTTTCCTCTCCTACAGAGGTGTCTTGAATTTTCTGCTTCCCTGCCTTGGTCCCAGTCTGTCTGGGGGCACAACAGCCTAGTGTGAAGCCCTTTGTGTGTGAGCTGGGACAGTGCTTTGAAGTGCAAGAGTAGTAAGTGGCAGCTTAGTCCTCCATCAAGCTAGAATGGTTCATCCTGCCAACACCCAGATTCTCTACTGTGATACTGTCTGAGCTGAATACACAATGGCTTATTGCCAACTATTCCTAGTCATGTAATCTATGAGCAGGCTGCAAGCACCAAACGGTGAGGACAAAAAAAATGCCAAGTTTCTAAAAGTAGCAATTTCAGAATTGTGACTTTAAATTTTAATTTACTAGTCAAAAAGGTTTTAAATTGCAATTCTTTAGAGACCAAGTTCAACATTTCTACCAAATTCCAGTGATAAGTTGTCACTGATTAAATGTAATAAGGTATCCCAATGTTATCCCATGGGAGATGTAGGACTTGCAGTAGAGAAAAATGAATTTAAGAGCTTTTCACTACCAGGACATGTGAAATTTAAATATACATGTCAACTTTTATCTTTTTTAAATACGGTGCCCCCTGCCCAATGGGCTGTATAGTGCTTACCCTAGGAGTGACATATGTATAAAATAGGAAGGTTTAGGCCTAGCAAAAGGTTTATTTTGCCAGATTGAAATTGGAGTTTAAGACTGCACACATAGGCTGAAATTGTAGGCCTGAGACAAGTTTTGAAACAGTCCAAATAAAACAGCGAATAAATGAGTTAGGGAACACTGCTAAATCAAATGAATCTGTTTTCACAAATCCCTAGCCCTTCACAGTCTGCAGGTATATCCACTCAAGTAATTCATGCGGTTTCCCCTATTATTCCTTTGGCTCAACCAGAGCGCTTCGGTGGGGATCCAAATAAGGCGCAGATTTTTCTGACCCAATGCTCATTGCATTTTTTATGTAGACCAGTCATTTTTTCCGAAGACCAGTCCAAAGTGGCATTTATATTGTCTTATCTGACAGGAGATGCGGCCGCATGGTCCATGCCAATAATTTCCAGAAATGATCCTGTTTTATATAATTTCCAAAATTTCAAGGAAGAGTTCTTAAGAATATTTGATCGGCGAACTGCAGCTCAAGCCACTGACAATGAACTACTGGAAATCAGGCAAGGTAATAAAGATCTAGTAGCCTATCTGGCTCATTTCAATAAACTCATTGTAGAGACTGCTTGGCCGGAGTCAAAAAGAGCTGCCATATTTTATCGTGGACTGAGAGATGAATTGAAAGATGCCTTAGCACAAGTTCCAAATAGACCCACCGAAATTTCGGAGTTAATTGATCTTGTGTTACAGATTGACCACCGGTTAACTGAACGAAGAGCAGAAAAGAGAAGAGAGTATCGACCATTTCCCCTGAGAATTGATCGTGTAAGAAATGATCATACGAGAGCTGGAAAAGGGATAACGATAGAAGAACCAAAGCAAATTGGTTCCATCTGAGGTCCTTTATCTAAGGAAGAAAAAGAGAAAAGAAGAGTGAATCAACTATGTTTATATTGCGGTGCATCTGGGCATTTTGTTAAAAACTGTCCCAAGAAACCCAAAGCTCTTCAGTCGGGAAAAGGCCAGCTTCATCAGTAGAGGGAGTTGCCCTGATGAAAGCAGAACCCAAGACAACTCCTTTAGATCAACGAGTGGCGAATACCTTACAAACCGCAGCGCCACATTTGGTACAAACAGTATCAGTTAAGACCCTTGAGAATGAAATTCAAGGGATCTCAGTTATGATAGACTCTGGAGCTACGGGCAACTTCTGTGATATCAAATACGCTCGTAAAATGGGTATTCGATTTATCAAGAAATCTACTTTGGAAGTAGCAAGAGCTGTGGATGGAACCAATCTTTCTTCAGGACCCATTTCCCATGAGACCGAACCAATTCAGATGCAAGGTTTTGGTGGACATCAGGAGCATATAATCTTTAATTTGATAGATGCTCCACAATTTCAACTCATTTTGGGTCTGCCCTGGCTTACAGAACATAATCCACAAATTGATTGGAGCAAAAGAACGATCAAGATGAATTCCTCTTACTGCAAAGAGAATTGCTTTCATGATGGAGTGGAAGTGTCCACCAAGTCCCAAGCGGCCTGTTTATCATCACACTCTTCAATGATCTGTGCACTAAAGACAGCAGAAATCCCAAAAGAATATGAGGATTTAGTCGCCGTTTTTGATGAAAAGGAGGCTGAGAAATTGCCACCACATTGACCCTACGACTGCAAAATTGAACTGGAGCCAGGTGCGATATTGCCATGTAGCAGAATATACGCATTGACCGAAGCAGACAATCAACATTTAAAGGAGTATTTGGATCAATATCTTGCTAATGGTTTTATTCGTCCTTCTGAATCTCCAGTGTCATCCCCACTATTTTTCATACCAAAGAAGGATGGGAGTCTTCGAACTTGCATTGATTATCGAGCCCTCAATCAGGTTACCATCAAGAATCGATACCCACTGCCTTTATGTCAGTTTTATTAGATCAAGTAAAGAATGCTAGAATCTACACCAAATTGGACCTGCGAGGAGCATATCATTTGATTCGAGTGGCTTCAGGGGATGAATGGAAAACCGCTTTTCGGACTCGATACGGATTATTTGAATATCAAGTGATGCCTTATGGGTTATGCAATGCTCCCGCTGCCTTCCAGCATTTCGTTAATGATATATTACAAGAATTCCTCGACCGGATTGCCGTGGTTTATATAGATTACATTTTAATCTTTTCAGACAATCTACAGGAGCACATTTCCCATGTTCGATCCATCCTCACAAGGTTGCAAGAAAACCATCTCTATGTAAAATTGGAGAAGTGTGCATTTCATGTGGAACGAGTTGAGTTCTTAGGATTCATTTTGTCACCAGAAGGAGTTAGTATGGATCCTGCCAAGATAAAGACAGTGCAACATTGGCCTTCTCCTTGCAATGTCAAAGAGATCCAGTGTTTCTTGGGGTTCGCTAATTTTTATCGAAGATTCATATCCAATTTTTCTCAAACAGTTACACCCATTACTCGATTGTTGAAGAAAGGAGTGAAGTTTGAGTGGACAAAAGAAGCTGAAAATGCTTTTAATTTTTTGAAGAATTCCTTCGTCTCAGCTCCAATCTTGCTCCACCCCAATCCAGATGAGCCATATTATGTGGAGGCAGATGCTTCAGATGTTGCCATAGGAGGTATCCTTTCCCAGCATCATAAAGATACAGGTCAATTACATCCAGTGGCCTATTTCTCTAGAAAATTAACACCACCAGAGATAAATTATTCAATTGCGGATAAGGAGCTATTGGCAGTCAAAGAAACTTTTCGTGAGTGGAGGCATTACATTTTGGGAGCTAAGCATAAAGTGACCGTTTACACGGACCACCGAAACTTACAGTTTTTAAAATCAGCTTGAACTCTAACAGCTAGACAACTGCGTTGGTCCCTATATTTTGCAGACTTTGATTTTGTTATCACTTTCAGACCAGGAAAAGTAAATGGGAAGGCAGATGCTCTATCTCGAATTGATACCGGTGCGGTTAAAGAGCCTCCAGAAAAAGAATTGATTATTCCACAAGAGCAGTTCATATCTGCCATATTGTATGAAAATTTAACCAAAGAAATTCAAGAAAACTTAACATTCGAAGGAATGCTGAAGTGGTCCAAAGAAGGCCAAGGAAGAGAAATCAAAAAAATGTTGCCATACTTTAAAGGTGCACTGTATGTTCCGACTGTGGAGCTGCAAGAAAAAATTCTTCAGGCTTATCATGACGATCAATTGGCAGGACACAAAGGAATTCAAAAGACTCAAAATCTAATACAACGAGAATTTTGGTGGCCAAAAATGAAAACTCAGATAAGACAATATGTGTCAACTTGTGACAAATGTCAAAGAGGGAAATCAAATAGAACAGCTTCACAAGGTCTGTTAAGACCTTTGCCCACTGCACCCCATGCCTGGCATACTGTTACTATGGATCTTATAGTGGACCTCCCTAGTAGCCAAGGTTTTAACACTATCCTAGTTTTTGCAGACACTTTCACTAAAATGGCGCATTTCATTCCTTTGAAAGAAATCCCCGAGCCCCACAGGTTGCACAGTTGTTTACACAACACATAGTACGCGCCCATGGTATCCCAAAAATTATAGTTTCAGACAGGGGTTCCCAATTTGTTTCTCGCTTTTGGAAGGCCTTTAGTAAAAGATTAGGAATTGATTCTCGTTCCTCTACCAGTTACCATCCTGAAACCAATGGGCAAACCGAGAGAGTGAATCAAGAGTTAGAACAGTATTTAAGACTCAATTTATTCGATAAAGAGAAGGAATGGCCCGAGTTGATGTGGGCAGCTGAATTTGCTTACAATAATGCTGTTCATTCCACCACTGGGTTCACCCCCTTTTATCTGAACCATGGTAGACATCCTAATGTAATGTTGGGTAAAGAAGATGATTCAGTGCCTGCAGTAGAAGAGATGGTGAGGGATTTGCAGACCACGTTAGTTAGGGCTAGAAAAAACATAATTCAAGCAAAAGTCTCATATAAGACTCAGGCTGGTAGAAAAAGAAGAGAGCGCCCCATTTATTCGAAAGGAGACAAAGTTTGGTTATCCTCTCATCATTCACGTCTCAAAGGAAATCGCAAATTTCAGCCACGATTTATAGGCCCATTCAAAGTTGACAAGATGATCAATCCAGTGGCAGTTAAATTGCAGTTGCCAGCTCATCTAAAGATACATCCTGTTTTCCATGTCTCCTTGTTAAAGAACAGTCCTCCAAATTTACGTTAAAACTCCCCTCCAATTCCTATCCAGATTAGCTCTGCAGAAGAGTATGAGGTCAATCAAATCTTAGATTCCAAAATCCGTAATGGCCAGCTTTATTATCTAATTGATTGGAAAGGTTATGGTCCAGAGGAACGATCCTGGGAGCCGCACGAGTATGTACATGCTTCAAGATTAGTGAGAATCTTTCATAGAACCTACCCAAGCAAACCTAAATTGGAGAACTGTTCCTTGAGGGGGAGTACTGTCATGACCACACAAACTTGCCAAGTCAAATCAAAGAAGTGCATGAGAAAAGCAAAGAGATATCCTCAGTGGAGACAGCAAAGCCCAAACTGGAAGAAGGTTTGCAGAGTAATCTTGCGCTTATTTCAAAGGAAGAATCAAGAAAAGAAGATCCAAGATGGCCGCTGTGAGTCCTGAAGGTTAGTTACAGTTCTAGTCTTGCAATCGGTTGGTTGCTAGGTTACGAGCTCTCCAGCTGAAAGCCTTGCACTTCAACTGAGGTCTGACAGGAAACAGCTGTGTGGAGAGAGAGCGCGCTTCAGAACAGAAACTCCTGTGAGGTAAAATTACATTTGAAGATTATATTACAGAAAACGGATAAATATTGTCAAGGTTTATTCGAAGAGTTTGATAGTAGACCGTTCCCGTGGAAGTCGGCAAGGCTACAGAGTTAATGTATGAATTAACCTTATGTTTACAAGGTTCTTGTTTAAGATATTAAAGTCAAAGAAAAAACGAACTTTAAAAGAGCAAGTATCTACAAATGTCAAGGTTATAAACAAAGGCCAAGTTTAAAGGAAAAACGAACTGTTAACAAATAAGCATTTACAAATTCAATGGTAATAAACCAAAATAGAGTTTAACCCCTTCGCTGCCAGGCCTTTTCCCCCTCCTGTGCCGAGCCTTTTTTTGGCTATTTGGAGCAGTTCGCGCTTAGGCCCTCATAACTTTTTGTTCACGTAAGCTACACACGCCAAATTTGCGTCCTTTTTTTCCAACATCCTAGGGATTCTAGAGGTACCCAGACTTTGTGGGTTCCCCAGAAGGAGGCCAAGAAATTAGCCAAAAAACAGTGAAAATTTCGTTTTTTTTAAAAAAAATTGGAAAAATGGGCTGCAGAAGAAGGCTTGTGGTTTTTTCCCTGAAAAGGGCATCAACAAAGGGTTTGCGGTGATAAAATCACCAGCTTCCCAGCTTTCAGGAACAGGCAGACTTGAATCAGAAAACCCAATTTTTCAACACAATTTTGGCATTTGACTGGGACATACCCCATTTTTACGATTTTTTGTGCTTTCAGCCTCCTTCCAGTCAGTGACAGAAATGGGCATGAAACCAATGCTGGATCCCAGAAACCGCAACATTTCTGAAAAGTAGACAAAATTCTGAATTCAGCAAGGGGTAAGTTGTGTAGATCCTACAAGGGTTTCCTACAGAAAATAACAACTGAAAAAGAAAAATATTGAAATTGAGGTGAAAAAAACATCCATTTTTCTCTAAGTTTTACTCTGTAATTTTTTCCTGCAATGTCAGATTTTCGAAAGCAATATACCGTTACGTCTGCTGGACTCTTCTGGTTGCGGGGATATATAGGGCTTGAAGGTTCATCAAGAACTCTAGGTAACCAGAGCCAATAAATGACCTGCACCCTGCAGTGGGTTTTCATTCTATGCCGGGTATACAGCAATTCATTTGCTGAAATATAAAGAGTAAAAAATAGCTATCAAGAAAACCTTTGTATTTCCAAAATGGGCACAAGATAAGGTGTTGAGAAGCAGTGGTTATTTGCACATCTCTGAATTCCAGGGTGCCCATACTAGCATGTGAATTACAGGGCATTTCTCAAATAGATGTCTTTTTTACACACTGTCTTACATTTGGAAGGGTAAAATGTAGAGAAAGACAAGGGGCAATAACACTTGTTTTGCTATTCTATGTTCCCCCAAGTCTCCCGATAAAAATGATACCTCACTTGTGTGGGTAGGCCTAGCGCCCGCGACAGGATACGCCCCAAAACACAACGTGGACACATCACAGAAAACAGACCTGTTTTTAGCAAAGTGCCTACCTGTAGATTTTGGCCTGTAGCACAGCCGCTACCTAGGGAAAACTACCAAACCTGTGCATTTCTGCAAACTAGAGACCTAGGGGAATCCAAGATGGGGTGACTTGTGTGGCTGGGACCAGGTTCTGTTACCCAGAATCCTTTGCAAACCTCAAAATTTGGCTAACAAAACACATGTTCCTCACATTTCTGTGGCAGAAAGTTCTAGAATCTGAGAGGAGCCACAAATTTCCTTCCACCCAGCGTTCCCCCACATCTCCCGATAAAAATGATACCTCACTTGTGTGGGTAGGCCTAGCGCCCGCGACAGGAAACGCCCCAAAGCGCAATGTGGACACATCACAGAAAATAGACCTGTTTTTAGCAAAGTGCCTACCTGTGGATTTTGGCCTGTAGCTCAGCCGCCACCTAGGGAAACCTACCAAACCTGTGCATTTCTGAAAACTAGAGACCTAGGGGAATCCAAGATGGGGTGACTTGTGTGGCTGGGACCAGGTTCTGTTACCCAGAATCCTTTGCAAACCTCAAAATTTGGCTAAAAAAAAAACATGTTCCTCACATTTCTGTGGCAGAAAGTTCTAGAATCTGAGAGGAGCCACAAATTTCCTTCCACCCAGCGTTCCCCCACGTCTCCCGATAAAAATGATACCTCACTTGTGTGGGTAGGCCTAGCGCCCACGACAGGAAACGCCCCAAAGCGCAACGTGGACACAACCAAATTTTTGAAGGAAAACAGAGGTGTTTTTTGCAAAGTGCCTACCTGTAGATTTTGGCCTGTAGCTCAGTCGCCACCTAGGGAAACCTACCAAACCTGTGCATTTCTGAAAACTAGAGACCTAGGGGAATCCAAGATGGGGTGACTTGTGTGGCTGGGACCAGGTTCTGTTACCCAGAATCCTTTGCAAACCTCAAAATGTGGCTAAAAAAAACACATGTTCCTCACATTTCTGTGGCAGAAAGTTCTGGAATCTGAGAGGAGCCACAAATTTCCTTCCACCCAGCGTTCCCCCAGGTCTCCCGATAAAAATGATACCTCACTTGTGTGGGTAGGCCTAGCGCCCGCGACAGGAAACACCCCAAAGCACAACGTGGACACATCACAGAAAACAGAACAGTTTTTAGCAAAGTGCCTACCTGTGGATTTTGGCCTGTAGCTCAGCCGCCACCTAGGGAAACCTACCAAACCTGTGCATTTCTGAAAACTAGAGACCTAGGGGAATCCAACATGGGGTGACTTGTGTGGCTGGGACCAGGTTCTGTTACCCAGAATCCTTTGCAAACCTCAAAATTTGGCTAAAAAAACACATGTTCCTCACATTTCTGTGGCAGAAAGTTCTGGAATCTGAGAGGAGCCACAAATTTCCTTCCACCCAGCGTTCCCCCACGTCTCCCGATAAAAATTATACCTCACTTGTGTGGGTAGGCCTAGCGCCCACGAAAGGAAATGGCCCAAAACACAACGTGGACACAACATATTTTTTCACAGAAAACAGAGGTGTTTTTTGCAAAGTGCCTACATGTGGATTTTGGCCTCTAGCTCAGCCGGCCCCAGGGGGGGGGGGAAATGCCCTAAAATAAATTTGACCCCCCACCCCCCCAAACCCCCCCTGCCCAGGTGCGACCCTTGCCTACGGGGTCGCTACCCCTGCGTGACATTGGCGCCAAAAAACAAATTCCCGGTGCCTAGTGGTTTCTGCCCCCTTGGGGGCAGATTGACCTAAAATCGACCAATCTGCCCCCAAAGGGGGCAGAAATGCTCTAAATACAGTTTGCCCCCCAGGGAAGCGACCCTGGTCTGATGGGTCGCTCCCCATCTCTAAAAAAACAAACAAACAAACAAAAAAAAAAAAAACATTTGCCCTGGCGCCTAGAGGTTTCTGCCCCCGGTGGGAGGGGGGGGGGGGGGGGGGCAGAAATGGCCTAAAATAAATTTGCCCCCCCAAACCCCCCCCCACCCCAGAGCGACCCTTGCCTACTGGGTCGCTCCCCCTGCGTGACATTGGCGCCAAAAAACGGATCCCCGGTGCCTAGTGGTTGCAGATTGACCTAAAATCGACCAATCTGCCCCCAAGGGGGGCAGAAATGGTCTAAACACAATTTGCCTCCCAGGGGAGCGAACCTTGCCTGATGGGTCGCTCCCCATCTCTAAAAAAAAAAAAACAAACAAAAAAAAAAAAAAAAAAGAAAAAAAGGTGCTCTGGCAACAAGAGGGGGCAGAAATGGCCTAAAATAAATTTGCCCCCTGAACCCCCCCCCCCCCCCAGAGCGAGCATTGCCTACGGGGTCGCTCCCCCTGCGTGACATTGGCGCCAAAAAACAAATCCCGGTGCCTAGTGGTTTCTGCCCCCTTGGGGCAGATTGACCTAAAATCGACCAATCTGCCCCCAAGGGGGACAGAAATGGTCGAAATACAATTTGCCCCCCAGGGGAGCGACCCTTGTCTGATGGGTCGCTCCCCATCTCTAAAAAAACAAAAACAAAAAAATTGCCCTGGCGCCTACAGGTTTCTGCCCCCCAGGGGGGGCAGAAATGGCCTAAAATAAATTTGCCCCCGAACGGCCACCCCACCCCCCCACCCCCCGGAGCGACCCTTGCCTACGGGGTCGCTCCCCTTGCGTGACATTGGCGCCAAAAAACAAATCCCCGGTGCCTAGTGGTTTCTGCCCCCTTGGGGCAGATTGACCTAAAATCGACCAATCTGCCCCCAAGGGGGACAGAAATGGTCTAAATACAATTTGCCCCCCAGGGGAGCGACCCTTGCCTGATGGGTCGCTGCCCATCTCTAAAAAAAAAAAAAAAAAAAATTGCCCTGGCGCCTAGAGGTTTCTGCCCCCCCTGGGGGTAGATCGGCCTAATACCAATAGGGCGATCTGCCCCCAGGGGGGGCAGAGATGGCCTAAAATAATTTGGGCCCCTCACCCTCCCCGGGGAGCGACCCTTGACTACAAGGTCACTCCCCTTATGTGACGGCGCAAAAAAAAGATCCCTGGTGCCTAGTGGTTTCTGCCCCCCTTGGGGGCAGATTGACCTAAAATCGGCCGATCTGCCCCCAAAGCGGGCAGAAATGGCCTAAATACATTTTGCCCCTCCAGGGGAGCGACCCTTGTCCAAGGGGGTCGCTCCCCATCTGTAAAACAGAAAAACAAAAAAATCCCTGGTGCCTAGTGGTTTCTGCCCCCCTTGGGGGCAGATCAGCCGAATCAAAATAGGCTGATCTAACCCCCCCAGGGGGGCAGAAATGGCCTAAAATAATCCCCCCCCCCAGGGAGCGACCCTTGCCTAAGGGGTCGCTCCCCTTGCGTGAAATTCACGGAAAAAAAAAAACTCCCTGGTGTCTAATGGTTTCTGCCCCCCTTAGGGGCAGATTGGCCTCATCAAAATAGGCCAATCTGCCCCCAAGGGGGGCAGAAATGGCCTAAATATAATTTGCCCCCTAGGGGAGCGACCCTTGCCTAAGGGGTCGCTCCCCACCTAAAAAAAAAAGAAAACATAACAAAAAGAAAAAAAAAGAAAAAAAGATCCCTGGTGCCTAGAGGTTTCTGCCCCCCCCTGGGGGCAGATCGGCCTAATAATAGGCCGATCTGTCCCCAGGGGGGGCAGAAAAGGCCTTCCCAAAAAAATGCCCCCCCCCCGGGAGCGACCCTTGCCAAAGGGGTCGCTCCCGTTGCGTGAAATTCGCGCGCAAAAACAAACTCCCTGGTGTCTAATGGTTTCTGCCCCGCTTGGGGGCAGATTGGCCTCATCAAAATAGGCCAATCTGCCCCCAAGGGGGGCAGAAATGGCCTAAATATATATTGCCCCGTAGGGGAGCGACCCTTGCCTAAGGGATCGCTCCCCACCTAAAAAAAAAAGAAATCATCACAAAAAAAAAAAAAAAGTCCCTGGTGCCTAGAGGTTTCGCCTAATAATAGGCCAATCTGCCCCCAGGGGGGGCAGAAAAGGCCTTCCTAAAAAAATGCCCCCCCGGGAGCGACCCTTGCCCAAGGGGGTCGCTCCCTTTTGCCAATTTCACTGAAAAAAAAAAAAATCCCTGGTGGCTAGTGGGGTTTCAAAAGCCGGATTGCAAGAAATCCGGCTTTTGAAACCTGTGAGAGACTTCAAAGGGAAGGAAATACATTTCCTTCCCTTCGAAGCCTCTCGGGGCCTCCCCCATGGGATTGAAAAAGAAATGCAAAAGCATTTCTTTTTCAATCGCGCTGGAAGCTCTGCTTCCAGCGCGATGGGGGAGACCCTGTGACTAATCAGCGCGCGCTGACGTCACAGGGGGGGTTGGGGGGGGGGGGGGGGGGTGGGAAGGGCTTCCCCTTCCATCCCTGACTGGGGGGGGGGGGGGAACCCCACAGAGGGAGCGAGAGCGCTCCCTCTGGGCTCTGTGCACAGGACGTAATGGTTACGTCCTGGGCACAGCAGCACTGTGCCTCAGGACGTAACCATTACGTCCTGGGCACAGAAGGGGTTAAAAGGGAAACAAACTTAAATAAACAAGCATTTACAACTACAAGTTATCGACAGATGTTAAAGTAAGGAAGGAGAAACTAACTAATAAACAAGCATTTACAAATACAAGTTATCAACAAATGTCGAAGTAAGAAAGGAGAAACAAACTTTAATAAACAAGCATTTACAAATACAAGTATTGACAGAAGTCACAATAAGACAGGAGAAATTAAATAACATCAGCTGATTTGAAGAACGCATTATCACCAACTATATATATATATATATATCTCAACATAAAACCAATCTCTAACAAAGGTTGAGAAGTTCTTCCAGAATCAGTAATAAGCATTTTTTTTAAGAAGAGCTATCATTTATAGGGAGAAGCAAGGCTACAGAGAACTCAGGGTGAGTGAAGAAATAATAGAATTAAAGAGAATTAAGTGTTGAGAGTAGAAAGTGAAAAACTGATGTTGTATGTCCCTAGTAATTGCGACTGACTCTTGCAGGTGCTGTATCCAATCTTAGATGTGAAGAGGCAGACTGAGTACTGGCATTCATCATCTCTGTGGCAGTCTCTCTACCATCCCATTCCCCTTTCCCCTTCTGGGGTACTCAGCACGAAGGATTAATATTCGTTGTGAGTAGCTCGGGTCGGGACTGAGGAGTTATCTTCTGCTTCTGAGGAAATCGAATTGAAGTATCCTGACACCAATAAGTACAATAAAAACAAGACACATTTCAACGAATATGATGGCCCAACAGTAATACAAAGTAAAAGTATAAATAAATAACAACGATAAAGGCCCTACACTGAACTGAGAAATGCGAGTCATCAATTCCAGAATGCTTGTGTGTGAAAATCCCATGTGAACAACAGATTTAAGTGAGCATGTTCTTGCGTGCCTTCACAGCAGTTTTTAAATAAGAACTAACATGCACAACAGTTTCAAAATGATATAATTGCAGTGTGAACAGGAAGGCTGGTATCACCTGTCTAATGTCCAGACATTTCTCCCTTAAAATGGATATTCAAAATATTTTGTATATCTTTCATAAAATTTAGCAGAAGAAAGCTAAGTGCACCAGGGTTTGACCTGATTTGTCATCACAGGAACATGGGACATCATCTAAATGCTGCGAAAAAACCTAACAGGAAGCGTAACAAAGATTGTACAGTGTCTGCCTTGAAACGCAATAAAAGTGAATGCTCTTGAGAGAGCGTAGTTTACATATTACATACATTAGATGTGAAATGCTTATACTTAACAATGCTGCACTAACAATTATAAAATATTATTCGCTTGGATGTATTCTAAACATACTTATAAGTGTGAAGTTATTATTGTTCACATATATTAATGACGATTATAAGAAATAATTGCTTGCATTTTGATTAATTGAAATGTTAACACCTACGAAGATTGCATTAAAACTCATAGGCCTTAAGTTCGCATGAGCCGAAAACATAGCTGTGTAGCCCTCATATTAAAGCATATTTTTCTGTTTTTCCAGTGTGCGGATTCTCAAAAGGCCATGACCCAGCATGTTCTTTTCTTTGTTTTATGTTGCAAGTTAGGTTTCTTCTCATCCGCATGCTAGATGCTTTAGTATAAGTTTTATACGTTTTTGCAACAATATTTGAAACACTCAAGGACAGTCAACCATGGAAAAGAGAACTTTTGACCTGAAGAACGTGCCAGAGAATGAAGTAACCCCGGATGTGCCACCTACGAAAAACGTCAATTATGAAGACCAATCAAAGTGTTATAAATTATCGTGGGGTGACAATTGCATTACCTAATGTATAATTTGATAGGTTAAAGATAGTGGGGTATAGTGACTATCCAATAGAATTTTGGGGGAAGATACTGCGAAAAAGGGATAAAAATCCATGACACAAAAAACTCGAGAGAACTAGGTAGGGAATGATATTGATTGCATACAGAAACTCTGTCACTCCGTTTGGTGATTTGAGACTTAAATAAACCATCCTTATCCATAGACTGCCCCATTACACTTTCTCCTTATGAGGGAAGTGTCCCCTGTCCCTTAGATGAGATAGATTGACGGCGATCTAACTGATGTCCTGAAGACGAAGACTGATCCTGTATGCCGACTCATTCCGAGGAGGGTAATTATGACAATTGCTATCATAATTTGTCTATATGCTTTTCCTTTCTAGGTACCAACTGCTGTATTTTTGGATAGAGACCTTAGTCAGATATTTTCTAAATTAGTGTTCTAAATTGTTTTGCATGAAGTCCAACATGCTGATGCTAATAAGTGGTTAGATTAGGCATTCACCTTGACTGACGCAACAGACGCGACCGACTTTGTGCTATGCTGAACTAAGACGTATATGATGTTCTATGCACTCTGATCTGTGTATATCTAACATTGGTGCTTTTATGTTTGTGATCTTTGCATTGTCAAAATCTAATCACAGTTGCCATATCGTGACTATGCTCTTTTGTTTCTTGGTTTTGAGATTAATACTCTTATTATTAGATTGTAATCAATAGGGAATAAAATTCACAAAACTCCAATAAAGGTGTGGTTATTCATGACTGAAAGGTCATGGTTGCGCAGACAGTTTAATCAATGTCTAAAGTAAAGTATATTGTGGTGAAATATGTTGCTAATATCATTGATATATTGCTTGACATATTGATCAGCTATCTCGTTCTATGGTGTCTCACCACTGGGTCAAAAGATTCATCGGCCTAAAACAAGTCCTAATGTGTATAAATTGACATAGAGGGACGCGTTAACACTCATCACCTTTACGCATACAACAGGTAGTTAAAAGTGCTATTTGGAAAAATCCTGCTCAAATAACCAGTCACACTCGACTTCCTTGCTTCCCTGTTGGTTCGTCGAAGAGACACATAATTAAGCAGGGCATGATGGATGTGCTTCTTACTGAGCAAAATTCAGGCTCAACAAAAGCACGCAACTGCCCGATCCTGCAAAAAGCAGATTTTACATATGCTAGCCAAGGAATACGCCTACCTCTTTCGCAGGAGGCAATCCATGATATTGCCCTTTGTCAGACTTGCCTATTCGTTTTTCCAAATGGCGAGCCATAACAGTGCCGGTCATACACTAATGAGATCTTCCAGAAAGCTCGGACACAGATCTTTGTGACAAATAAAACTGGATGATGAAATGGGGACTGCACGGAGCCATCCACAAAACTGATTTGCTTCATGCTGAATAACTGCGCAGTCATATACCCCAAATTTCTGCCACATATAAAGCAACAGAGGTACATGGAGATCTATAGATCTGCAACAACAGCCTGAGCAAACCACCACACACCGGTCGAGGTAGGCTGCATTGTGAACTAATTACACTTAACAGCTTTGCTCTACGTTAAACAATGTTAGAGACCCAAGACCCAGAGGAAGGCAAATTGAAAAAGGTGCCTGTGTAGCTTAGCTAACTAGTTTCAACAGAGAGCCTAGCAAGCTGTTTGCATTTGGGGCCACACACCATGATATAAGACTTTGAAAAGATGGTCGCAGATCCAGAGTAGCCATAAAATCCAGGAACTCAAGGATCAGAAGACGCAGTGCCTTTGGTGTACGTGCCATGTGCCGTCTGTATACAGGAGGGTAGGTAACAGTGTTCCTTTGATTTTGGGTACAACCTGCATAACACAAAGTAATGATGAATAAAGCTAGTTTATATAGAATACAAATAAAAGAGGAGCCAGGAAGCACTGTTGGTGCACCCTTCAGTGCACATTCATGTTCCCAGAAACCTTCCCTTGTCTGTTAATCCTGATTCTAGCCTTCATGTCAGTGTGTAGGTAAACCAAAAAGTGTACTAAAACATCATCCAACCCACATGAAATGAGCATACGCCATAGCATAGAACAAGCAACAGTTTATTTCCCAAGCACAAGATTTAGATTAAAACACTGCTCGATTGTGCCCAGTTTACTTCTAAACCCATATTGACATAGGTAAAGGAATTCCTTAGTCTGAATCCACACTCTAATTCTATTATATATGACCCTCTCAGGGAGTTTTACCGTAGAATCTATCAAAGAGATTGGTCTATAAGAACGGTCTCCTTTAATAATGGGTACTATGATTGATGTAGACCATGAGCAGGGCAACAGAGACTGGACTAGATTATTAAAAACATTGGTTAGCAGGGGAGCCCAGAAATCTGTGTTGTATTTTATAAGATCAATCGGGACGCAAACTGGACCAGGCTCTTTACTGCTAACATTTTGAGTGATTGCGTCCACCATTTCATCAAAAATAACTTCAAATCTGCATATGCTAGTAGGGTTTACGACAGACTCAACATCTGATGAGGGACCTGCATAGATATTGGCAAAGTGAGCCTCCCAGGGTGAACTGGTAATATGGCAGGAAACTGAGATGATTGGCTTATGTTTACATCTCAGTTCAGATACTGTGGACCAAAAAGACTTGCTATCTTTAGCAGTGGCTGCATGTGCCAACAAATCCCAGTGCCGGGTACACACTTCACACCAGCATTACCTCCTTGTAATGCTTCCTTGCAAAAATTGCAGTGGCACGGTCTCAGGGTTTGGCTACAAGGGCCTGTCGTAACTGGCGATTGGCTAGGGAGCAATCATGGTTAAACCACTTTGAGAAGTTCACAATTGGCCAAAAGGACTTCAGCAGCGCTATCCTAATATTTGCATAAAGTCCAATAAAGCCTTATCTATCTGAAGGGCTGTGTCCCCCTCACAAGGCATAACTTCACCAGTTCTCGGTTAATGCTAATTATCAAATAGAAGAACTGTGAAGATTCAAGCAGTCACCACACTAGCCTGAGGTTGTCTCATGAGGGCTGGAGGCTGCTCGCTTCTATGTCCATCCTACATTTTTTCCTTGGGGCCACAGGAAAGGCTACTCCCAGGTGATTATTATCACCATAATTAGACTCAATTATTGACCCAAATAACAATATATCTTCAAGACTGTGTAATGAAGATATTGTCAAAGAGGAATTACCCCTGCTACTTCCATTATAGTATGTAGGTGGCATGATGCTAAGAGGAATACTAAATCCTGGCTCCTAGGATCCATGCTGCATGAGGAGACTATGCTAGTGTGTGATGTATTATTCTTGAATGGCAATTTAACATTGAA